>NC_090181.1:24487115-24637115 GCF_024679245.1 Pseudorasbora parva | reverse complement strand
GTCACTCAGCTCCTGTATCCAATAACAAAAATCCATTTTGAGTTCAATAAATGAATACTTTTATTCAGCTCTAATTAAGGAACCAAAACAAAAAACATAAAATTTGGCAGTCAACCAATCATGAATTCAAATAGAGCGGCCTATGCGAAAGTGACAATGACGCATCCGACGAGAGGGAAATGCCCACGCTCAGTTGTCATCACATGTAAGTCGCAAGGCAATGCGCTCCCATTAGCTGTTGGATCGCAGGATGTGTTAGCGCTGTGTGTTTTGAAACCAGTGAAAATTGCATGTTAGTGTTAAAAAAGGGTTTTATTTGATTAAACACCTTGTTCTTAAAATGGTCACATCTGAGATAGTAATTGTTATCATCAACTTACTGATTACATAGGTTATTGTAACCATGTGGGCACGTTTAATATATTTGGCAAAAAGCTTCTCAAACACATAAAACATTATCTATATACACTGTGTTTTGAATAAAGAAAACGCTGTACTTATTCAAACAACTAGTATTTACCCGTTTTATTCATCTTTTTCTGCAATCAAACAGAGACCGTCTCCAAAATGCATGCAGGACTTCATTCACGATTGAGGCCGGCGTGTGAGGTTTTGCAGAGCAGTTTGAGGATCCATTCAAGTTATGAGGTTTAGTCACTCTTAGTATAAAGTTCATTTCAAGCTCTGGTATAGGCAAAAACGGTTATGTCACAGAAGGAATGCATGAACAGAAATGTTAAAAAACTGATTATGCTCGGATTGAACTGATTTTTTTTTTCTTCTTCGTTTTGAGGCCCTGGGAAGGATTCATTAAATTGATCAAAAGTACCCATAAAGACTTGCACAACTGTTTTCAGCCGTGAGTGATAATAATAACCCTGGTGAAAAATAAATATACACATTTTATTTAAAAACTACATTTATTTTAAGCTAAATATCCTACAAATACATTTATATTTATGTACTCAGTATAAATACCCTGCAATTGTACTTTTAGTGTACTAAATTGGTATACTTAAAAAAAGGAACACTCCACTTTTTTTGAAAATAGGCTTAGTTTCCAAGTCCCTTAGAGTTAAAGAGTTGAGTTTTACCGTTTTTGAATCCATTCAGCCGATCTCTGTATCTGGCGGTATAACTTTTAGCATAGCTTAGCATACATCATTGAATCGGAATAGACCATTTGCATCATGCTCAAAAAAGACCTAATACTTTCAATATTTTTCCTATTTAAAACTTAACTCTTCTGTAGTTACATTGTGTACTAAGACCAACGGAAAATTAAAAGTTGTAATTTTTTTTATATACCGATATAGCTAGGAACAATTTTCTGTGCAATATCACTGGGCCGCTTCACCCATGGTACGGCAGGAAAATGCCCTGATTATTACGCAGGAATGAGAGAATAGTTCCTATCCATATCGGTCTAAAAATCTTAACTTTTAATTTTCCGTTGAGAAGAGTCAAGTTTTAAATAGGAAAAATATTATCTTTAAAAAAAAAAAAAAGTCTTTGGTCCTTTTTGAGAGTGATGCTAATGGTCTAATCCGATTCAATTATGTATGCTAAGATATGCTAAAAGTGCTACTGCCAGATACGGAGATCGGCTGAATGGATTCAAAAACGGTAAAACTCAACTCTTTAACTTTAAGGGACTTGGAAAATAAGCCTATTTTCAAAAAAAGTGGAGTGTTCCTTTAAAGTCTGCTAAATTGGAAATTGGAAAAAAGTCATTTTGTATTTTATGCACTCTAGTTATCCATTAATAGTGCTGAGGTCCAACTGAAGCTATACTTAAGTATATATGATTGTTCTAAAGTGGAACTATTGCAAGTATACTTTAGGTGCACTTTAAATATCTTGCATTTAAATTATACACTGAAATACTTTAAATTGTAATAATATTACTGTATTTTTGATTTAATCAAATTAATGCAGCCTTGGTGAGCATAGGTGACTTTCAAAAACATTAAAACAGTAAACAATAGAGTGAATGTCAAAATAATGTGAATTGACTCGGTTGAACATAAAATTCTGTATGATGACGTTACTAAGACATACCTTAAGAGCCTGCTCCTTAAAAAAGGCCAGCGCATAAGCAAAAATATCCAGAGCTTTCACCTTTTTCCCATTTGCAGCATGTAAATCTGTATCGATGGACAGATTCTGAGAAAGAGAAAATTAAAGAAAAAAGAAAAAGCATAACATTTAATCAAAACACATTTGTACTTCAACAGACTTATATCATTCACAATGAGGGAAATATACTGTCTAACAGTTTGGAGACTTAATTTAGATTTAATAAACTAGACAACTCATTAACAGCATTTCTTCAGCATCTCAAAGCTTTGATAGTTTCACCTGTTAAAAGTTTTTTGCATTTCTTGTTAAGTTATGCAGTAAGCCAGTATTTTATGAAGATATCCCTGCAGTATCAGGCAGAAGACCATGTCCTCATTTATGATCTATAATTCCCTCAATGCATATTTGCGTTGGCATGCCAAGTCAACGCTGTAAAAAAATCAATACTGTAAGACTTTGTCCTTACTGCAGTGGTGTGTAGTTTCATTTTAAACTTCTCCAGGTAAAGCCATTGCTTAGACTCGGTGGGATCCAGGTCGTGGTAAAAATCTCGAGCTGCATATCCAAAACTGTGGAACTTCTTGTCTGGGGTCAGTAGAATGGTGGTGGGCGTCTTCTGATTGGACACACCTGGGTCTCCACCCTCCCAGCGCCTAGCAAAAAAAGGGAAATCAACCAATGGGAGAGTGAATTTTACAGAGATCGGATGGGAAATAATGACATTGGCCAGAAGTTCACCTAATTAGCATTTCACCTCTTCTCCTAATTAGGGGAGAACGGACCTAAGATGACCTACAATATCACTCAACCCAATCATGCATCATACAGATGATTATCCATCCTCTATTTCCATATCAAGGCAGTCATAAAACCTGCTCAAGCATCATACAGAGACAGAGGGGTTTAAAATATTCATGGGCTTTTACTTCCAAGACGAAGGACCTCAGTGCAAAACAGACTGTCTGAACTGACAGAGAGAGAATTGCATATGGCAAATACACAATAGAGAACTGACTACACGCACCCTATTATAAAGAAGTGATTTCATAGATCCACTAAAACTACATTGGGGCCAATTGGTAAAAAGGTCATCTGTTCGCTGCTTTGTTTGATATGATGTTATACAAAGCATTTCATTTATAGGTCTAAATAATTTTTTGGGGCACTATATAATCAAACTTGGAATTATGGAATTACTTGGAATTCCAAAAATGGAATTATTGGCATAATTGTAATAGTCCATAAGGTTTCAGCTCATCAGAGCTAATAGTATGGGTCTCTGTAAACAAACTAAAAAATGACTCCGGGATTCTGTGCAATCAGGCCAGGCTTTAAGTCGATCCTTTCATCTCCTATTATCCAACTCAAAGCAGCTGTCTTCTTGACTATAAACAGATTTAGTAAATGAGTTTTGTGAGCTTTTACAAGGCAAGCAGAGTTTACGTAAAGATTTAGGGACTAGACTATCAGTCCAACCCAAATAATCTCAGAGGCCTTGGGCTATTTGTGCTTGTAAATCTGTAGCAGCAGTCACAACACAATTCAAACTAGATTGAAGGAAGGCGCTGGTCTTTCAAAAGAAGAGCAGTCTCAATTTAACTCATTCCCTTTCTCCTCCTCATCTACCACTCTGCTGTGTTTTCCACATTTGACAGTCAAGATCTTATATGAATACTATAGCCATGGACAACAGAATGCCAAGAGCCCTTGTCAGACAAAGCTTAATATATCTGTACATGTAATGGCCTTCATGTTTCAATGCAAAGCAGCATCTTCACATGTTTTCATGCCTCCTTTTAAGCTTGTATTAAAACAATCTTTTAATCATGTGTGAATATATTGTGAGAACACCCTCTACAGCTGTACTTGTGCTGTTTAACAAATAGAATCCCATTTCTAACATTTTTATAATAAGTCTGATGCCTAAAATGAAACCCACATGCCCGTTTCGGCGGGAAACACGTGGCTAACTTTGCCCAGCAGGTACTCCGGAGAGCTGACCTTAGAGTCAAAGGTCACATGACCAATAGGTCAGGTCAGGGCAACAGAGCAGCTGTGGGGTTTACCTACATATACAACACACATACACACACACACACAAATGTTACGTAGTTTAGACTATTATACACACAGTGGCACTGTATATATCTAATGAGTTTTAATGGGGTATCTAAGTGCCCAAAGAGAAAGACACCTGTAAATTGGACTTCTAATGGAGGGACAATCATATTAATGTCTGCAAAAGAAATAGACTACACATACAGTGGCACACTATTGAGTCATTTTTTTGTAAACATATAATTTACTCAAAAATGTACTGAAGGATAGGAAATACTTTTTTTAAAAAGTACTTTCTACATAAAATGATGTTACTCCAGCAAAATATATATAAAATATAGTAATTTAGATAACTACTTGTATATTAATTTATTATTTTATATGATTTATATTTAATTATACAATTATATAAATAAGTAGTAATATATAAACTTTAAAATGAAAAAAAACCTTACTTTTTTTTAACTACAGTTTCCACAACATATTTACATAAATGCAAAACTGTCAATAGATTCCTTTTAGGAATCTCATTTGAGCTTTTCTTTCACATGTACACCCCCACACTCACTCTCTCGCTCAGCCCCTTTTGTCTCACCTCATAGTGTGAATGCACTCTGGCTCTTTAGTGAAGGCATATGCGTAGCCACTGGAGGTGGTGCCAAAGTCGATAGCCACCACCACCACAAAGTGGTGCCTCGTAGGCTCATTCTCTTCTGAGTCCTTCTATAGAAAGAAAAAATGGAAAAGAAGCAGAAGAAAACAGAAATGTGAAAAGAGGTAGAGAGATACTGTCAAGTATATGTCAAACATTAAATTATTTCACGTAATTGCAGCTCAGGGTAAATAAGACAATCCATTAAGGCCACATTTGCACACTGGACATTTCCTTTCATGTAAAGGGTGACGTCATGCTGATAATAAAAAGCTGAGCTCACCAGTACATGTGTGGGGGAAAGTGGCGTGATGCCTGGGTCGCCCATACTCTTGGCTGGAGATGGAGTAGCCATTGCATCTGAAAAGTGAAAGAGAGAAGAAAGAATCAACAAAAGAAAGACAGATTACATTCGAATCAAACATTCAAACTACAAATACAAGCCTAGTCATGTTAATAATTTAGTGCAATGTTGGGGTTATACAGATAATGATAATATTAATAAAGATAAAATGTTTTAATGATATTTGTTTGCCGTTATATAATTAACAATTTTGTTACTGTGGTTGACAGTTGAGAAACACAGTAAATCTATTTTAAGGTGGGATTTAAAAAATGTCTGCAAAATTTTGTGAGCAAAACCTGTTAAATGTCTATTATTAATAGTGTAGCGATTTATGATGCCCAGCTCACACCAGTCATTTTCAAACCAAGAAAGAGTTCTGTTGCTCAATCCGCGAATCCACATTACCAACTTAAAATCATTACAAAATCTTTCAACCTCACGAACGATTGGGATTTATTATTGCCAAACAATAGTTAATGTGACTGCACCTTTATTCTAAGTACAGTAGGCTCTCGATTTTAATGTTTTTTTCTGAACACACGGATATTTCTCTTTTATATTGTGTCATTTGGACATTTTAGAAAATGGGGCAAAATACCGCAATTCTTGAAGATAACCAAAACCTTTTTTCTTTTGTTTTCTCTATGAACTATAGTTCCCAACTTCACATAGTACATTTTTGTAAGTGAACACCTCACCAGTGCCTATTGAACTTCGAAAACACTCTCAAAATCCTTTTAAATGGCATTCAGAATATCAGGAAGCACTCCAAGGCTCAGTTTCATGGTCACAGACCAGGACTAAATACCACCATCAATGGCAATTCTTCACTAGAAATTATTTTCAGTGGGAATGAGACTTAAAAGCCTCTATTAATGTTCAGTGAATTCGCCTGAAAGACCATTCATTTGGCCATACTTTTTTATAACATCGCTTATGTCTAACATTTTACATTATTTGGTGATAAAATCATCAAATCCTTTAAGAGCTTTAGACCACTACAGCAACAGCTGCTCCCCTCCACACTGACATTTGAATCGAATTAGAGGTTGTATTTGTCCATTCCCGCCGTCCTCATTAGCCGGGCCTAATAGCTTTGCTAAAACACTCGGATGCTGAGCACCCTGAACACTAAACGAGTGCCCGGGTTCCTCTCTCCACGGGACGCCATGTTTTTCAGAGCGTTCATCCTTTTTTCCCGCCTTTACCCCATACTGAGAGACAGAGTGAACAAAATAAGCATGGTGCTCTTCAGCGAGTAATTACAGGTTGAGTGACTGGCTACCTGCAGCTCACACTTCATTTCAACCACTCACCACATGCACCAGCTCCAGCTACCAAGATTGATTTTAAAATGGGACAATGGAACGTCAAAATCAATACTGAAGGAGTAAAATGATTGTCTATAATGATAAATGCCTATAAGTGAAGTGTTATTCAGAAACACACACTTGACCGTCTTTTTATACTTTTCTGCGAATGAATTTGCGGGTTAAAAGAACTTAAGTTTGTTTACATGGCAACACAGCTCACTGTACGGGGACTTCATTATAACACATTAAAGTTGCGTGAGGGTAATTACACAGCGTCAATGGCGACCGTTTCCCTGGTGGCTGATTGAGAGCTACTTGATTAGGGCTGTGATTGTGTTTTGTATGTGTGTGTGTGTATTACATGTCTTTTCAATAAAGCTCTTTCAGTCACAATAGACAATCCAAACATGATGTGTGGGAACTCTGGAAAGCAGAAAATGGGCATAAACAGTGGGAAATTACTTGCATTATGAACAGAGTGCGAAACGGACCAATTCCTTTGATTTTCCTGCTGCTTTAAAGACTTATTTACACATAAGCATGACAATGAATTTATCTACATACTGGCCTGACCTGAACAGATGTACCTTGAATTGTTGTCAACAAGAGAAAAAAAAGTAAATCAATTCTTTTACTCAGGATTGGCTGACATAATGTGCTGTTTTAACACAAAACCTACACAATAAATAAAATAAAAGTGTTTTCACTTCAAGTTCCTGGCCATTTAGGTGCATTATTATTGATCAAAATTTTAAATGTTGAATGCAGGTTTTTGAAAAAGTTCAAATCAACTCACATCTAAACTAAAAGTTTCTGAAAACACAGAAAAGGACTCTTTCAATGAGGTGATCACATATACTAGAACCGCTACATACGCGTTCATTCAAGCAGCAGCAACAGCAAAAAAAAAAAAACCTAAATGAGAGAGGGGATAGAGAGATGGTGAGAAAAAATATAGAGTATCCTGATTTCAACCCTCCTCTTGTCCACATGAGAAAGGGAGTGAATAAATGGGGTGTTCAAACTCCGTTCTGGAATGTTATACAAAATTGTGACAGGAAGCAGGAGGAGTCAGAGGTCATACCTCCTCTGTGGAATTACAAATTCAGAAGAATTCCAAGCAGCCCAGTACACAGAAATAATAGAGTTCGGAAACATATGGACCACTGTCATGCATAGACAACAGTGGTCTTAGGTCTGGAATCTATTATCTATGAAATATGCAACATACAGTGATACAGTTGAGTCAAAGTGAAGAGTGGGAATCGGAGATCTGAGATCATTTTAAATATGAATAAACGGTTGTATAATCAACTCAAAGTATCAGTGAAAAATGTTTGTATTTTTTTTATTTATTATTATAGGGCTTTTTCTGCCATTCTCAATCCTCTCTCCCCCCACCCCACCTCACTGGGGAACTTTTACTTACTTTGAGGTCACATGCCTCATTTCCCCAGACAAAAGTGAATTAGAAAGAGAAAATAAAAATCAATGCTAGACTGTTCTCTTTTATCAAATGGCTTTCCAAACACTGAAATGCAGGACTAATGTTTGGACAGGGTTCGTGGCACTATTATTTTCTTACTCAAGGCAAAATTCCGGAATGAAGCAGAGCAAAGGGAATTTGGCAAGATTGGAAAACACAAAAACAACAGGATATAGTTGCTAAATTAATTGTAATATTATAAAGTAAAATTATATTCCCCAAATTGATTCCTAATCATAACTTCAGTAAACGTCACATCATCTTAAGAAAAACTCTTCATGGCTTTATGTTGAGAGTTTATGTTTATCAAATCCAGTAATTGTTTGGGAATCGAAAATCAATTCTAATTCTGGAATCTGATATACTTCATGGGACATTTCACCCAAAAATGAAAATTCTTTCATCATTTACTCACCCTTAAGTTGTTCCAAACCTGTACACATTTCTTTCTTCTACTCAACACAATGGAAGATATTTTGAGGAATGTTGGTAACCAGACAGATTTCTGGCCCCATTAACTACCATAGTAGGGGGAAAAAATGAATATCTGCTTGGTTCCAAATATCTTCCTTAGCCGAACAAAGAAATTATACAGGTTTGAAACAATTTAAGCCTATCACTTTAAGTCTAGTTTATCAGGCCTAGTCGTTATTTAGGTTGCTAATTTATGTTCATGGTATTCAGCTGCAACAGAATGTTATGCAAAAAAACACAGAATATTTATATTTGATATCTAAATGTTTGACTTTTTTTTTTACCATGTTGGAATCAAAACTAGGAATCGATGAGAATCAGAATCAACATCGCTAAAACTCAAATGATACCCAACCTTGGTACATGTATTTTGAACTTCCAAAGAGAGAAACAGCTTCCAGTGCCTTCAATCTAATGATTTTATTCCATGGCTAACATACACAGACAGAGACATCTGTAAAATATTACAACTCTGGATAACACTACAGTTTTGATCCATTATGAATTAGAATTTACAGTTTAAATCAAATCTCAACATGTCTGAGACAAATGGCTGCTTACTCTGTAACTTTTGGTCTGAAAGTTTTCCAAAAATAATAAGCAAATGCAGAGATACAGAAAAGCGAATCCATCATGATGTCAAATTGAGAATTCCCTGGTAAGTGAAACCAGATCAGGAAAAGGGCAAATGTAAAGTGTATGCATATCTCAAGTTAAAAAACAAGTGGGTTTTTTTTATCAATAGAAGTTTCCAGTGAATTCTGTGTGAACTAGTTTGCAGCTGATTTTTAAGGTCTGAAAGCTAAACACACTGAGCTCAGTTATATACTCTCAAGCCGCACACAGCTAGTCGAGACAAGCTGGCTCAAAGAGAGGCCATTGACAGGGCAGGACTGCTCCAGTTCATGTGTATGTGAAGGTCCATTCAGAGACGCAGCACTATAAATGCCAAAAACCCAGCCGGCCGGTCATCTCGCTCAAACTAACTGTGTCCAGCTGGCCCCATTCACTCACAAACACGCACCCATGGATATACACACAAATAAACACATTCATACACAAACACTCGTCCCACACACAGTGGGTGAGAGAAGCCACGTAACAGCTGCGACTGCTGCAATCTTATTAGTCCCTGTCAGTAGGGATTCTAGTGATTGTTGACAATGATTTAAATGGATGAAACTTATTGATGGTTGATTAAGCAAGGCCATCATTAGACTGCATAGTTTTGAGGTGTGTGTGCAGCAGACAGATGAGGAAAAAAGAAGCAAGCATGTCGTAGTTACATATTCTAAATGTATTGATGTCTTCAAGTCAAGCAATGGATTAGGTAGACTAGCCATTTATTTTGAAACATAATTAACCAAGGTCCAAAAACCCTTCCAAACAAGTAATTTTTCATATAGGGCTGAGCCGATAAACAATATCATATCGAATCACGATAACATTTATGAAAGTGAAACTAACCTGTGGCCTGTTGCACAAAGCTGGTTTCAGTTGTTAAAGCCCCACTTGGCTACTTTTGCTCTCGGGGTCCCCCTACAGTTTGGAAAAAATAATGTCCTCAACTACTGTCGTAAGCTCAGTCATCCTACAACAGGGGATGCCATCGCGCGTGCATTTGTTGACATGACAACCCTGATAGCCCTGAACTAGTGATGCGCGGTTCGTCTCATAACCCGCGGACCCCGTATGTCTATTTAATGGTCGCGGGTGCGCGGCGTGTTGTAAAAATATATAACTGTTACAGTGGTGCGGTGCGGGCCAAATAACTTCATAAAAGCGTCCCGCGGGTCGGTGCAGCACTAACAGTTCCCCTGAACAGTTCTTCTGGCGGCGCGTGTGAAATGTCTTCATCCCAGGTAACGTTACTGTCAGTGGCAT
This sequence comes from Pseudorasbora parva, assembly GCF_024679245.1. Lineage (NCBI taxonomy): Eukaryota > Metazoa > Chordata > Actinopteri > Cypriniformes > Gobionidae > Pseudorasbora > Pseudorasbora parva. The sequence goes on along the minus strand of NC_090181.1, from coordinate 24,626,820 downwards.
ATGTTTCAGCATGTCATATGAATATAATTTCATGGGTTTTATTTTTTTCAAACGACAAATAATCACGATGCTCACGTTTACAAGCTAGCGTCATTATAGTAGTCTATTGGTTACCGTTTTACAGAATCTATATGATACTTCAGTTCAATGTTTGAGTGGTAGCTCACCGTAACAAGCATGACAGCATCGGTCGGGCACGCCTCCTTCAGCTCACGCCGACGAGCAAACCCTGGTCACATTTTGATCCTCGTCCTGCCTTTAATCCCATCATTTTTTCATTTCCTCTTATTGCTTTCCTCCAACAAAACCTTTTCTTTCTTATTTGTCTCTGCTGCTTCGGACATGACTATATTATCCGACGAACAAAGTTGGGCTCGCACGTCCGAATGTAAGGAAGTGTGTGTGTTGGTGGAAGTGACGTATATGCCGTAAAGCAGTCGAATTTTGTAGTTCTTTTCTTTTTCTCGGGTTACTACCCGAAACCCGAAGTTTAAAAGTACGATTAAAAACGATACAGACCCCATCAGGCTATGGCAGACGTGTCATTCAACCTATTGTAAGTCGATTTATCATCACAAGAGTCTTAAAAAATATATTATGAAGGTTGAAAAGTTACCTAGTGCTGCTTTAAGTTCGAGATTAGTTTGAGCAAACTCTGTTTTTTCGGCCTCAAGAAGGTGGTTTGGTTTTTATTAGTGTTTATCACCATGGTAAATTACACTACACAGCTAACCTGCTTTGGAGCAGGTTTTATTCTGGGTTTGAGATCGCAAACCCAAACTGGACCAATCAGCTGCAAGTAAAAATGCAATAAAGCCACACCCCCTGTATCTCTCGTTCCAAATTAAAGAAGTTTATAATGAAAAAACTTTTGACATCAAATATAATATAGATTCCTCATTAGTGCTTGTGCAGATCGGCCAAATGAGGTATCTACATAATATACATCTATGATCGTGCCAGTTTGACCATACCAGATGAAAGTAATGACGGATGGGAACCACTAGATGAGATTTGTCTGGATATGAGGTAAAAAATCAAAACATAAATACTGTTCAGGTTCTTGCAGAAACCGATCGGTTCATGTCTTAAAGGGTTAGTTCATCCAAAAATGAAATTTATGTCATTAAAGACCTCCGTTCATCTTCAGAACACAGTTTAAGATATTTTATATTTAGTCCGAGAGTGTATCCAATTGTATGCACACTTTACTGTCCATGTCCAGAAAGGGAATAAAAACAAAGTCAAAGTAGTTCTTATGTGACATCAGTTAGTTAATTAGAATCTCTTGAAGCATCAAAAATACATTTTGGTCCAAAAATAACAAAAACTATGACTTTATTCAGCATTGTCTTCAAACCTCAAATAAAGATTCAAACGGTAATGAATCAGTGGATTGATTCATGATTCGGATCGCGTGTCAAACTGCTGAAATCACGTGACTGGCGATCCGAATCATGAATCATTACACTGATTCATGACCGTTTGAATCTTAATCTTTACATAGCCAACAACATTAGGCTGAGTCATTAATTTCATTTTTGGGTGAACTAACCGTTTAAGACATCGATGTGTCATCTAAGCATTTTTTTTTATTTTACTCTCATAGAGTTGTTACCCATTCACATGCATTATGACCGGCAGACTGAAACGGTTGGAATTAAAAAATCTTCTTTTGTGTTCTACTAAAGAAACAAAGACAACTATATTTTGGATTAACTGGGGGAAAGCAAATAAACATCCCATTTTCATTTTTGGGTGAACTATCCCTTTAAGCAGTTCTTGACCAATGAAAGTTGCGATAGAGTCCAGACCAATCTGCCTTCTGAACGTCTGGCTATGAGAGACTAGATGTTTAGTAACATGATGAACATGTCTGACAGTTTCAGACTTAGCCAGGCTGGATATGAAAGTATGCGTCTCTAAGATTTCCTCTCGTCTCATCATGCTGGAATGTAAAGTTTGAAGAAAAATTAGAGGGTTCGAAAGGAGCCGAAAACTCCCATTACATTACGAATACATAGAGCAGACGAGTGTTACAACATCTACAACTCAGTCCCCTCTAAACCTCAAGCTATAACTCATAAATAGCATTGCAAATGCTTTTTAGACAGTTTAGAGGCATGTGACGCACATCTCATCTCAACAGTCTCCTCCCAAATTAACGCCAGTGCCCCATTACCTCAGAGACATAATACTGAGAAGGAGCCAAAAGAGAGAAAGAATTGATTTTTGCAGTGCTGAATAGAGCTGTAACCAGCAGTAATCTAAACAACAGAGCAGCTTTCCTTTTGCAACCTTATACCAGAATAGTTGAGAGATCAGAGTCGCCAGTGAACTCAGCAAGATCCAGCAGCTGTGTCAGTCAAACGGAGCTGTGTAAGCTCTGTGGGATGATATGGCAAACCTGCCATCAGTTCACTGGTGGGTTCAAATGGAAGATATTATTCATTCATTTATTCATTCAGGATACACTCTAATCATGTCTGCCTGTGCCTGTTGCAAACTAATGAAATCAAGTTGTTTTGGATTCCACCCTGTCTGATATTGCGTTCACATTTTGTTAGTGAGGTTCATTTGAATAAATGTGAATGCTGCCAAGCTAACTTGTGCGGTTCAAATTAAATAACACAACATGGACCAAAGACCAAAAACGTGACATGATGTCACAAGACGAGACCCTAAAACGACAGAATGCCGAAGCATACTTTTCTCGTCATAGTCACGATGAACCACGTCTCCTCGCAGCAGATCTTCATTCGTGGTTGTGTGACAGAGGGATTCCTGCCGCTGTTCTGACTCCTTTACACATTTTAGAAGCTCTTTAAGAGTTCTCAACTGGTCAAAATACCATTATATGTATAGGCTACGCACATACAATGTTCGCATTTAGCCCAACACATCAGATGTGTCAGATGTTCTGTAAGTTCAGCCACAAAATATATGTAATAAAAGCCGACCAATCAGGTTGTGAACATATGCCTTTAGGTTCTGTGTTTAAATGCCAGTGTGCACGCTAAACGGACCAGGACTAAATGTTGTTTGGTTTTTTTTTTGGTCCAGACCAAACAAACCGATCTACAAATGTGAAACCCTAAATAGATCAAAATTGACAGTGCAGATATTTATTTTATAAATCTTATTATTACTATAATTAAATATTATAATTCAAATATTTAGTTTTTTTTTAATTATGCTTTTTTAAACATGACAGTATGGAATGTTTCTTGAGCACCAAATCAAGAAAGTAATGGCTGTTAAAATTTCAGATTTGCCATCACAGGAATAAGTTGCATTGTAAAATACAATCAAATAAAAAAAAGTTTAAATTGTAGTATTTCACAATAGTACTGTTTTAGCAGTTTTTTTTATTTATGATCAAATAAAGCAGCCTCTGTGAGACATCTTTCAAAAAAATCTAACCGTAACTATTTATTATCTGCACGTCAGATGGAATTTTGTTAATAAAAGAAAGAACACTTCCTAAGATCAAATGTAACGTGCTAAACTGAGAAAATGAGGGATTCCTTGAACTGAAAGAAGATGTATCGCCTAGTGTACCCTGGGAGAACGCATACGGTTTAGATCTAAACTGTCAGAGGTGCACAGAATCCTGTAGAACAATAAAGAAAGTCTTTTGAAAGAGCGGAAGACACCCAAAAGTTGAAAGTCCTGGTATTTGTATGTGCATTTGTGTGCTTGTTGTGTCTCCATAAGGAAATTCTAAAAATGACCTCTTGGAGTTACAATAGTCTTCCTTCCTGTGCATCTGGTTTTGGACAGCCTGATTACAGCTGCTACACAAAGCGTAAAGAAAACCTCTCAAACTCAAACTATCACAAATGACACCCTCCTCAGTAAATGGCAAATCAGCGACTTTCAAAAGACACTTCCTTGAAAAACATTTATTTATTCAAGTTCTATCATCTGTGACATTCTGTCGATCAGCACGAAAATCATTTTGATTAATTTGAAAGTATAGCCACAAGACAAAGTGAAAAAGTATACATATTAACAAATTGCTTACTAATCTTTTTGGTGTGAAGTAATTCAATCTTTCGACTCATTGTCATAATCATACAGATCCAAATCTGTATGACATTAAAAAAAGATATTTTGAGAAAGTCAATGCTAACCAAAACTGTCTGGTAACCAACATTGTAGCAACTCATAATTTAATAATAGCACATAACTGTAATAAAATGTAATAAAATCTTGAGCTCATACTGTATTACATTATAAACTCACCCAAAAAATGCAATATTGTCATTATTGTAATAACTTAAACATAGAACATAACTTAAACATAGAAACATAAAAAAATAGTACATTTAGTAAAAAAATTTAAATCGAAATCCAGTCTTAAAGGGATACTTCACTGCCTTTTCATCTCAGTGCGTGCACTTAATCTCTCTGACGGGCAGTGACGATCTGATAGCAATTAGTTTAGCCCACTAAGCCCAGTTCATTCACTATGGAACCAAACAGAGATCAAGTTAGAAGTACCAAACACCTCCACGTTTCCCCTATTTAAATACAGTTACACGAGTAGTTGAACGATCAAGTATGGTGACAAAATAAAACGTGGCGCGTTTCTAATCGGATTAAAAAGGAGAACTATAATGTATGGCGGAATAGCACTTCTGAGAGTACTTCGGCTCGGCGCAGTAAAAAGTCCCATCTTCATCTTCCCTCACATCTATTGACAGAAATGAGAGAGTGAGGGGGAGGTGTGAGGAAAGATGTTTCGGCCGGGACTTTTTACTGCGCCGAGCCGAAGTACTCTCTGAAGTGCTATTCCGCCATACATTATATTTCTCCTTTTTAATCCGATTAGAAACGCGCCACGTTTTATTTTGTCACCATACTTGATCGTTCAACTACTCGTGTAACTGTATTTAAATAGGGGAAACGTGGAGGTGTTTGGTACTCCTAACTTGATCTCTGTTTGGTTCCATAAGCCCCGTTTCCACCACAGGAACTTTACCCAGGAACTAGGAACTTTGGGTGGTACTTCGTGTGTTTAGACCGCAGGAACCAGGGTATAAATGAAGTTCCGGGTAAATATTTCCCCCTCCAAACGGCCCTGCTCGCGAGGTAGTACTTTTTCAAAGTTCAGGAACTTTCGAGGGCGGGACTTGGGCGCTGAACATGCTGATTGGTTGAGCTCACGCAGCATTTTTAAGTTCAACCGGCATTTTTAAAAGTCTTTTGCGAGGTTCGTTCTGCGTTCAGTAAATATCAGTCTTGCTCTCTGTCTGATGGCGCGCGGTCGTCTCAGCCATCTCACGTTCAATGTCCGTAATAGCTGATAATAATATATTGTCATTTTAAATCTAGCTTTACAAGCTTTCTGAATATGCTGCATGCTGCTGAATCTGCATATTAGTGCTCTTTTCTGTTGTTGTTAATTACCTCGTAAACCTATACATAACCAGCAAAAGCAGCACAGCTTGAATCTCTTCCATACTCGTTATTAATTTTTTTTCACCATGTAAACGACCTGACCGATTACTTTTAAGTGTGTGTCCTCGTGACGGCATCACGGCGCGCGCCGCGCGCCGCGCTCATGTTGACAAGAGAGGAAAGTACATTTTTCTGAGGGGTAAACTTTTTATTTTGTGAGTTATGAAGATAATGTTGGAGTAATGACACAGCGTATATTGCCCCAGGCAGTTTTTACTTTAACTGCGCCTGACAGAAGATTTTTTTCTCTGGGATGATTATTACACTTTACAACAAATAGCTATAAATAATACTGTATTAGTCCTGGTGGCCGTTAAGAGTTGCTATGGCTACAGTAAACAGCTGCTGGAGAAAACAGCGGCGACATTTTTGATGCGGCAGACAAACTGCATGTGACAAAATGATTGCGATTGAAAGTCATCACATGTAAACACCAGATCGGTTTAGATAACGTCTCATGTAAACAGTCCTTTCAATCGGTACACTTAAAAATGATTACTGTCCTTCACTGATTTGGAGGAGCAGTCGCGTGCAGTCCTACATCACCGGACTAATTTGCCTAATCTTCTCGGAACTTTATCGCGGTCGAAACGCAGATAGCTGCAGGTCTGGGGGGGAGAAAAGTTCCTGTAAAAAAGTTTCTGGTACAAATTGTTCCGGGTAATTTTGGTGGAAACGGGGCTAAAGTGAATGAACTAGGCTTAGGGAGCTAAGCTAAATGCTATCAGATCGTCACTGCCCGTCAGAATCGAAATATAGTCTTAACCTGGCTATAAAATCCACCAGATTTTTGCTAGTAGGTAGCCTGACAAATCAGACCCCCATCAAGATGTTTGGTCTGGAAACTCCCCATTGACAGGGCTCAATCTGAGGGGCGGGATAAACGGTTGTCTTTCAAACTCCCTCTACACGCAATTGGATAGCGCTTCAACCAACCAGAGCAACGAAGGTGAAGCAGAGCTAGTTGAAAGATTAAACTTTCGCCGCATCCGGTCGGCAAAACTCTGAACACATCTTCCCTTCTTAAGAATGACTTCAGTGCCGTTCTTTTCTCATAGAAAAGCTTAAAGGGGGGGTGAAACACTCAGTTTCAGTCAATCTCATGTCAATCTTGAGTACCTATAGAGTAGTATTGCATCCTTCATATCTCCGAAAAGTCTTTAGTTTTGTTATATTTATAAAAGAAATATAGGCTGCACCGAGTCTTTCCGAAAAAAACGAGCTGCTGAAGGCGTATCGTGTGGGCGGAGCTAAAGAATGACGAGCACGCACAAAGTGGTGCCTTCCTCAAGCGTGGAGAAGAAAACCCTACCCTAAATAAACCATGGCTATCAATCAGATTCAACTAATACATATATGATCCAGAATCAGATCCAGAGGCTGAAATAAATTGAACAGGAGAAGCAACAACCGCAGGACGTCCGTCTCTGTGGTATGTACTGTATTTAGTGACCTGTCAACATTTGTGTGTGTTTACTCACAGTTTATGAGGACATGATTCGGTTTATGGACTATTTTATGCGACTAAACATTAGCAGTAGCAAGCAGTAACGTGCATGTTTCCTGTTGTGACAGTCGCGCGTTCTGGCTTTAGTCTACGCAAGTGCGGAAAGCGCCAGAAGTGGATCTCTCGCGGGTGTGCGTCTCTAATTATTTACACAGAAATTTGGGAAGTGTTACCTTTCACTGTGAAGATCTAAACATATTTAGACGTACAGGACCGCTTTCCTTAAAGAAATATTGCTTGTCATTACAAAGTCAACACTAAGTAGAGCTACACGAACATAAATGCACACTGTGTATTATTATTAGTAGTAGTAGTAGTATCATTGACTGCTGCACCCTTATGAGTAGTACACATAGTTTCACATTGGTTTGACTAGATATGTCTCTCATGTAAAACCATTCTTACCAAATATATGGTGACCATATAAAAAAGTAGTAGTTATAGAAATGCAAGTAACGCCCCCCGAAAAATGGTTTTACTAACTTACATCAAAACTACATTTTATTGCTCATTAATGTAATGCCAGCTTTACAAATAGAAATAACACATACAAAGACGTTGTTCACATACCTCCGTTGGATGCGAAAACACCATAGGCACAGCTGATGATGTCAGTACTATGCGATCCACCCTTTGCTATGTAAAATCATTAGGGGAAAAATGATCGCTGCAGACCCTCCACAACTTTAGTACGTTTATGGGTGTGTTGATATCAAGCCGAAGAGCAATCAACCATAACTCCAAGAGAGCATGCTCATAAATTGGGAATTTGTGAAAACTCACCACTCCCGGATGAGTTTGCGCAAGCATACGTAATTGTTTTCTTTTACGTCGGTTTAAACATCCAGGATAAGTGCAAATTAGTACCATTTATTAGCCGTTTCACCTATAATCTCTGTTTTGTGTAAACAATGAGAGACGTACACGCGCGAGAGATCCACTTCCGGCGCTTTCCGCGCTTGCGCAGACTAAAGCCAGAGCGCACGAATGTCACAACAGGAAACACGCACGCGCGCCCTCGGATCAGTTGGACGTAGTGGTGTACAAGAGGTAAAAACGATATAAATACTGTTCGTTTTCTCACACAAACCGCTCGTTTCGTGTCTTAGGCCATCAGTGTGTACTTACGATGGGGGATTCTTTAATTTGGACTTTTCTGTGTATGCTCTTTGAAGTGGTGACCATAGACCTGCATTATGTGAGGCACAGACAAGAACGGTTTGACCTAAAATGATCAAAATTGAAACTACTGGGGAAACAAATACTCCTACATCTCGGAAGCCCATGAAGTAAGCTAAAACATATCAAAATTTAATTTCAAAGTGAACTATCCCTTTAAGTACTTTTTTTTTTACATATCTGTACTTCACTTAAGTAGAATCAATAGTGCATACTTTTTACTTTGTTACATTTTGCAGCAAATATTTTTCTTTCTACTCCACTACATTTCTACAACGTTTCGTTACATTTTCTGATCAGTTTCAGGGCTCAAGCTTAAGGTTTGTTCGGATAATTAATGGATAATAATAGGCTAATGAACTGATGGTTGCGCTGTTGACAATCGCGCAGCCTCTCGAGAAGAAATGGAAAAAAAACAACGCCGCTCGTACAGAGAAACTCAGTAACATACTGCAGTAAATATTCAAAATGTGAAGGTTTTTATATTTTATAACGTATAATACAGTTAAAAAACATCACATGACATGACCAAGAGTGCCATTTTCCTGAATACCATCATGACTGAAATGTGACACTGATTTCATGACAGTTCCATAAACAATTTATTAAAATTAGTCACTTACATTTTAGATGCAATATAAACTGCTTTTGTTCTATTACAGCAGCGTAAATAATTCCAAGATCAGGTCATATTTTCACATCAGAACCACAACGCATCTCACAGCAATAGTGTGTTAATGAATGATTCAGCGTTTGAATGAATCGGAATCAAAGATTCAATGACCTGTTCGTAAACGACTGCCTCATTCATGAACGAATCAGCCGTTTGAACGAACCAACTCAATGACTCACTCATTAAGACCTGCCGCCACCTACTGGTAGTTTAGTTTCATGTTTAAACATTCTTTCCAATGATTCTTATTGTATTAAAAATATATAGTTAAAACAATCTCATAACATTATTTAATACAGTTGTAATTTGTCAGTGTAAATTATTTAATTTAACAACCATATAGCGTTATTCTAATTTAATTTATTGATCAAATTTAAGAATATAAAAGGAAAGCTGAAGCATATCCTATATTTAAGATTAATCCTCATAAATATGAAGATTTAAATACATCAAAGCTGATCAAAATGTTACTTCTGAATATTGATATTTAACTCTGCAGATCACCCTGATATTGTGAGTCAGAATGTAAACTGGGCAACAGATGATACGCACAATTACCCTACATTAACCCAAAACTAACTTAATTAAAATGCCACAGACCATACTGTTTTATTCTTTTTAATTATTTGAATATAGACATTAAGAGAATAAATTGTTATACAAGTACTTTTAATACTAAAAGTACATTTAAAATCAAGTACTTTTTTACTTAAGTAGGATTGTCGTTGTAGTACTTCTACTTTTACTTAAGTAAATATGGCTCTGGTTATTTGTACTTTTACTTAAGTACTGAGATTCAATACTTCCTCCACCATTGGTTAAGCCCCGCCCACCAACTCGTGATTGGCCCGACCAGAGTTTGACGTTTACAGCTCAGAACTGTATTGAGAGTTGCTAGACGACACTCGCGGGCAGATAAGATTTGCTGCCGCTAGGGTGCGTCTAGATTTCTAGGCTAGCTAGTAGTAGTTTAAGGTGCAAAAGTTCTTATATTATACATTTTATTTACGTATCTAGATCAGATTTTTAAAATGTACTGTACAGAAACACCAACAGAGGTGGAAAGAGTAACAAAATATTCTACTTAAGTAAAAGTACTGTTACTTCAATGAAATTTTACTTAAGTACAAGTAAAATTACTGGTCTAAAAATTTACTCAAGTAAAAGTAAAAAGTAGCTCATTTAAAATGTACTCAGAGTAAAAGTTACTTAGTTACTTTTTTAACAGTGGGGGTGGGGGACTCTACCCTGTAGGGTTGTGATAGGATGAGATTTTCACGATTAGACAACTGTCTCAGAAAACATCAATTAAACATTTACTGTACCTATTATTAAATGATGGTTATTATCACTAGTTAAAATGATGTTAAATCAATGAAGAAGATTGGTCTTTTTTTTTATTTGGTTGAACAAATGCTTTTTTTTTATAACAAACTTAAAACCATTTGTTTATTTTGTTTATTAAAATTTCAATAAAACATGTCTAATAAACTAAATTCAATAAATTATCAATTAGATTAACAATTTATTTTTATCATTAATTCGTAAAAATGTTTATATACATTATTATAATAATATAATATATTATTATTATAATAATAGAGTGCATATGTAGACGGAGCAGCTCATTCACAAGCAGAGAGAGAACAAGCAGATCATATATTCATATAGCAATGTTTTGTGCTTTAATGTTCACAGACCATGTCGCGATTTGATTTATTTCTAAGGCCTACAGCTCTACATTTGAGTTTTTCGTTCATCCACCAGTTTGCGTGTATTACACAAATTCTACGTTATAATGTAAAGTTAATGTTCATGACTGGATTCCGGGATTCCCTCTGCGTCACAGAAATCATCGGCCTAAGTTATAAACATACCTTTATCTGCACAGAGGGATGTGTGCCCGAACATGTTCTATGTGTTTCTTCATTTGCATCCACATTTTGTGCAAATTTGATATCCTCCAGGACAACACCACATAATTTTTTTCTATATCCAAAGTATTTCCATACTAGCCAGGAGTTCACGACGGCGTTTTGCTTTCACCTGGGTCTGCGTCACTGACGTCTGTCTTGTTCGTCTCCATCTGATATTTGCGCGCTTGTTCTCTCACGCGTCCCGCGCCCTCTAATCAATATTAGTCATTTCCGGATCGCGTTTTTTTTCCTCACCTCTTTGCATTAATGATTTATTTTTACTCAGTAACGGATGTGATTTAAAATGTAGCGAAGTACAATACTTTGATCAAAATGTACTTAAGTAAAAGTAAAATTACAGATTTTTAAAACTACTTAAAAAAGTAGAAGTACACAGAAAAGCTACTCAATTACAGTAACGCGAGTAAATGTAATTCGTTACTTTCCACCTCTGAACACCAATGTGTTATATTCAATAAACATATAATTTTGCATGAATATTTAAATGTTGCTTTATGTGCAATTATTAAATTATGAGTTGCTACAAACATTCTTTAAAATATCTTCTTCCACAGAAGAAAGTCACAATACCACAAGTAATAACACAATTTTTATTTTTCATTGAATTATGCCTTTGATTTCTGCATAGATTTAAATGGATCTTAAATTAGGCCCGGCTCTTTCAAAATAGAAACTCTATGTAAATAGTCTAGATTCCTGCCATCATTCTCTGAAGGTCAGGATAAACTCTGTGCAGCACACTTAAAGTACATGCTTCCCTGTAATGCCACTATAAGCTCCTGAGTATATATATCTCCATGCATCAACCATTGCCCCTGAGACTGAAGCCCAGACACAGCTTGACTGGATTATTGGCATATCTCTTCACGCTGGTGGGGTTGGTTTTCCTCACATAGTGCAGTCAAGCCCACAGGGAAATACAGTACAACAAATCAAGGCTTCTTGGCGGCATGTAAATGCTTCTTTTTACACCCCCCACCTTAGGGCTGGGCGATATGGAGCAATATGCGATATATATCTCGATATCTTTACAGGAAAAATAACCCCCTAAAAACTACAGCAAAAACAAATATGCCAAATACCACAAAAACTTTTTAAATTGAAGTACAAAGAGGTAGTCAAGTGCTTTTGCGACATTTAAATAAAAAACTCCCTGATTACATAAATAATAATAATTTAACTGTAAAAGAAAATAAATAATATTGCCTTTTCATTTATTTCATGCTTTCAAAAGATGAATCAAAGACTCCCTTTTTTACAGTTAAAGTAAACAGTAAGCATTTTGCAGAAAGATGGGGGCATGACTGAGATATAAATAAACTGATTTTGTCATAACACCATTTCCTGTTAAATTTGTATCAAAATTCAAACAGTGATAGACAGTGTCATGAGTTTGACAAAATTCAAACTCATCATGCAGATCATGTAGGCTACACATGAGCTGAATTTCACTTCTTTTCCAGTTACAGAACGAAATATGAATGTCAGAAGGTAGGCTATATGATAATATAATACAGTACAACTTACAGAAGAGCACCGCGTGTCTCAGGACACTCGGGATGTCGCGTTTTTCCCTCTTGGTTAAAACGTGAATAGACCTATTCATCATAATCCCGTGATAAAGCTGACAAAATAATAATAGTAATGATATTGCAATACTTTTTAAATGTTTTCAAATGATATGCGACCATTTTGACATTTTAACCGAAAACTATGCGATCAGTTAGACACAGATCATAAACTGACATGATTGCGACCGCGTCTCGCACCAATAGTGTCAATCACATGACTGTTGGTGAAACGTGCGATTTGAACTATGATGAACATTAATATTTCTTTATGAATTTTAGCAAGCAGTTGTGTTAGAAGGAAAACATGGTCTCTAAACTGAGTCCTGAACAACGTGCGCGCTTGTCAACATGATAACTAATCCTCACCTGGTTGTGGAAGCAGCAGTGTTCAATGAGACAACAGGCGAGGGGAGGGGGAACAAAAGCAAGAGGCGGGAGGCGCGCGAGGCTCCGCAAACACAACACAGAGAAGGCAAACAAGCAAAGTGGCGGAATCAGAATTAAATATAAACAATATATCGATATATACGATATGTCCAAATCCATATCGAGCTGAAAAAATATCTCAATATATTTTAAATATCGAGATATCGCCCACCCCTACCCCACCTTTTGCAGAAAACTACAAAAATAAGACCACAATTTCATATTAAATGCATCTGAAGCTAGCCTGACAAGCTAGACCCACATGAAGATATTGGGTCTGGGAACTCACCATTGACAGATCTCAATCCGAGGGGCAGGATAAACGCTCGTCTTTCAAACTCCCTCTGCATGCAACTGGATAGCGCTACAACCAACCAGAACACGTGAAATGGAGCTAGCTGTTAAATTAAACCAGCTTCTTTGTTTACAAGTAGCACACAACTCTGCTTTCATCATGTTAAGCCCGCCCACCTACTCTATACACAATGTGATTGGCCTGACCAGAGTTTGGTTTTACCAGTTTACAAGTCTATTGAGAGTTGCTAGACTACACTCACGGCAAAATCAATTTGCTATTGCTAGGGTGTGTCTAGATCAGCTCAGATGTGTCAATAATCAGCCTGTGATCCAACAACATACATCAATGTATTTTTTTATACGCAACCTAAAGATAAATTCATCTTCAAACTATGAGTAAAATCTGTGTGGCTGGTCACACCACCTCTCTTGATATTACCAAAGGGGTATCTGAATTATTCAAACATGTGAAATTATTCAAACCCTCTCCAAAGCAAAGAGAACCACTGGCACAGTGCATGACAGACCCAGTTTTTGAGTAATAGACTTGAGTCAGAACTGACCAAATTTGCTCTCACACACACACATATACATACACACACAGTAAACATATATATTGGACAAGTGTGCAGACTATCTGCTATGTTTTCAGGTGTGAGAATGTAAGTTTTATGGGTCACTTTTTTTGCGTTTCTGATTTTTGTTTTAGTAAGTCAAAACCTTTCTGTACTTCACATCAAAGCACAAAAATACACACCTATAATGCCTGATTAAAAATCCCACTGTGACAAAATTACCATAGATATTTCAAACGTGGAGTCAAAAATTCCCCTTTGAGTTTATTGAATATTTCATATGACTGTATCCAAGGCCTTTCTAGTAATGGGTTTAGCAGACACATCTGCAGTGACCATTCAGACAGTTTTTATCATGTTATGATATCTTGCACATTTTTACAGCTACCTTTGTATTTGAATTGAAGTTTGGTTTCATTTAAAAAATGTAAAAATAAAGCCATAATTGTTCAGACTAGGGGTGACCCCGAATAGTCGAAGATTCGATGCTTCGATATGCGGAGCCTGATTCGACCACCGATCTCACGGTCGAATCTTCGCGGGTGTTATGAAACGAGGATCATACCATTTTGGCAATATGGGGGTGCTCAATATTTTAAAGACGTGTCGCGGCGCTGAGCTAGGCATCGGTGTGCGACCCCTTTAAGGGCGCTGAGCTTCGCACCGGGCCTTTAAAATTAGAACACGTTCAATGAGTGTACACACACCGGCGGAAGAACTCAACGCCTGTCCGCGACTCCGCGGCCGCTCAGGAAGTGGTTTAAAATCCTGCCGCACCAAGAGCGCTTTAATGTGCGCATCAGGTGGCGGTGTGAGTGAGATCCTGAGGCGCGTGGGGCTGAGCTTCGCATACGTCTTCACAACGTGCACGTAAACGCACTCAAAGTCTTCTTTTCCTCTCTAGGCAGGTATTTTTTTAGGTTTATCTATCAAAATGTTATTTCATATATTTGTGTGATGTTCTGTATTTTGATCGCGGCTTTAACATGTTATAAAAAAACGGTTTATCAATGTTTATCCACCACATTACCTTTTATTTAAACCTAAATAAGAAAGCCATTGTCAGTTCGTATGTGAGATGGCAGGCAGTTTTGGTCGCTTTATTAAAGGGGTACTTCAACGCTGGGAAGATGAATCTGTATTTAAACTGGGTCATCAATGCAGTGGAAATGTGAAATTATTTTTGAATTTGGTGTCTTCTAGACTGAGAAAAGACAGAAAATGTATTTTTGTCCCATGGGGATGAAAGACTACAATTCCCAGAATGCTTCGCTGCCCTGTGAGGCCATTCCCAACACCACCAACTTCATTACTGTGACTGAGTTAGAGAAGACACTACAATTAAAAACTGAACGTGTCTTTTCAATATAATGAGTGAGTCACCGCGCGAGTCTCACAGCACTGAGCTCTAACTGCACGAGTGATGAGAGCTGAGGTAATCGCGACTACATTCGCGGCATACATTCACACAGGAGTTCAGTCTGGCACGCGTTTCAGTTCATGCCTTTGCAAGCTTAACTTTCATAGAAATGAATTTGAGAAGTTAAAAGACTTACATTGCTCACCATAGCTCCGTTTAAATAATCCTGTCTGCAAGCTGAGCTCTCCCTGCCAGCTGAGTGTAATCTCCCATCCCCCATGCACGGATTCAAAACATGCGGAAATAGCTCCCTCTGCTGGCTGTAGTCTTTAGCCTCTGGGCAAACATTCCTCCTATGATGCAAAAATCGTCATTTTGCATCATAGGAGGAATTTTTCCAGAAATAAAATGCATAAATCTCTTGTCTCAGGGAGATATGAGGGGGGAAAGCACAATAATTTGAATACACTCCAGGGTTTCTACTGATACAAAGCCATATGCTAATCGCTGAAGTAACCCTTTAAAAGTTGTTGCTGTGTGCAGTGTGTAAAGGAAAATAAAAATAGTTTTACCCTTCTGCTGACAGTGTCGTGCCCCTCCCAACCCATTCACACAAATAGATGATTCGACTATCAGTCTACCATAGAGAGATTCGACAATTCTGAATCGATTGTCTAAATCCTTAGTCGAGGACAGCCCTAGTTCAGACTTAGAATTTGAATTAAATCAATTAAATATGCATTTTTAAATATACTGCTGAAAAAAAACTAATACTTTTATCCAGCAATGATGCATTATTAAAAAAAAATCCAAATAAAATGCTTTTTTTTAAACCTATTTATCTAAAGATTTCTATAGAATCCTGACTAATACATCCCCAAATATACAGCCACTTAATAAAGAAGTTAATTTGTGAAATTGCCAACTGAGCTGACAGTCACAGATGTACAGTATGAGAACATATGTGTTGGGTGGAGTCTGCTTGGCCTGAATGTTGTCTCTTGGCAGGCACGTATTGTAAATAAAAGCTTTACTTTGTGTATAAAGGGAGCTAAAAAGTGATATATTTTCAGTTGTGAGGACTCATATAGGTTTTTAATCTAACGCCCTGAAGGCGTAACATTCCCATTATCACGTAGATGGTCTGTTGACACTAAAGACACCCCTGCTCCCCCCTTCTATAACTTCTCTCTCCTTCCCTTTGGGAACTGAGGCAACCGCAGCTAATACCTAAACCATGACGTAATGCCAGATTGGAATTTTTGGGCTTTTGTGAGTATCGTAGCAGGTTTCCAAATGTCTACATCATTCACAGCACGTCTTTCAATTAGAAAAAAGACTATCCCATTCCCATCTGCAAGTGTTTATGCCTTAAAACTCTGCTGAAATCAGATATAAGTGAAATACATTCAAAGATATTTCTTATATAAACAGGACTTAAAGGGAGAGTTCACCCCAAAATGAAAATGTTGTCACCATTTAGTCACCTTCAACCTGAGTTTATTTCTAATGTTGAACACAAAAGAAGATATTTTGAAGAATGCCGGTAACCAGACAGTTGACGGTTGCCATTGACTTTAGTATTTTTTTTCTAAGGAAGTCAATGGCTGCCCACATTCTTCAAAATATACTTTGTGTTCAACAGAAAAAAAGAAACTTTGAGAAGAAGTTTGGAACAACTTGAGGGTGGGTAAATGATAAACTGATTGAAAAAATAATTTCATTTTTGGGTGAAATATCCTTTTAAGACCTAAATAATACTTTTAGTATAAAAGTCCAAGTCTGAACCATGAGAAATATATTAAAACTTTGGTTTTAATAGATCAAAACCTTATTCTAGCACTGATTGTATTACAGGAGAATGACAGTGAGTTTGACCTACACAGATGCTGACCACAGACAGCACTCATCAAATTCTAAGCAAACGTGTGTGTGTGAGCTAAAAAGGCATTGAGCTGACCTTAAACAAAGACGCTAATGGCTCGGCTTTAAATTACACCACCCTGTTGTCCTACCCCTCCAAACACACACCCAGGGCCCAGACACCCTCTGCCAGCTGAGCATCTCCTAGACTGCAAGGACAAGACTCGCAGAGCACATGATGGAATGCATAAAATATTGCACCGGTTAATAAAACACACAATTGTTTTAGATCCAGCAAAAAATATGTTTGCATGTCTGTGCATGTGAATAATTAATTTGCTCATTCATCTCTAAAGACAACTATCACTACATATTCTCTCCTTAGCCATTTGTCTGGACTGTGGCCATTTAAACAGATGTGCGGACCCACATCACGTCTTGTGGCCACACCCTGACAGTGGACATTATCACTGGTCTCTCGGTCACATCATACTGCTGAGCCCAAAGTTATAGGCATCTAACTATACACGTTAGTTGTGCATGTTTGTTTGTCACACATGTGTATTTGCCGTTAGCTGGTTACAGTTTGTGTGTGTTTGCATGCATGAATGCTGCAGACAGGCATGAATACCCCCTATCTTATCCATGCTGACTAAGCAGTCCTGCCCCAGCCACGTGCATCAGACTATTTAACTGCAACAGCCACCAGGCAGTCCACTGCAACCATGTTCACCATTGCAGTCAGCCTCACTGTTATCCAAGTGCATGCTTGCCAAGAAATAGATGCCATGTGTGGCTAATAGTAGTCACTATAACCCTAGCTGATTCCATAATAAAGATTTAGCAAAAGATTCAAATACTTATTTTTCTAAACCAAATACATGAAATTAAATCATATGCACACATCAGTGCAAAAAAAAAGAATGATGTGCCAAATAGAGATTTATGTGAACAGGCAGACTAGTGAAAGCATTAAATAAACCAGCAAGCCACAAATTACCCAAAGGATTGCAAAACACATGAAGAAACGTATCTAAAGTCTGAAAGCCATATTTGTTTAAGGCCTCTAATGCAATATGCACGACTACCCATCTAATAAACCATTTCTGAGTCTAGTCTTCTCTTCTGTACCCGCCTCCATGTGCTACCTATGAGGCCTTTTCCCCTTGACTCAAACAATGACTCTTTTATACTCTAGCCCGAAGTGGCACCGTGGGAATGTGCTGGGGGGAGGGGGTTTATACTGCTATTGGCACCCTTACCAGGGGCTGGCTATACAAAGGTTAAAACTGTTACACATAACACTCAATGAAGTAGCCTAGGTGTGGACATTACGGACTTCATTTGCACATTTTAACAGCCAAATGGTCCAAAAAACATTTGGCAGCAAGTTCAATGTTCTTATGCAAATTTCCCAGCGTGTTGCAATTAGCACACCAGTGTTAGATCTTCAACATTCTGGTCTATTTAAAATGTTTGCAGTACGACTCATTTCGGCGAATCGATTCTAGGAGTTAACGGTTCTAAAATGATTCAGCTACAAATGCTTCATCACGTGGTCTCTGATATGCGCTTTACATTTAAAACGGGTCAAAAATGCGTATAAAAACACATGGCTGTTAGTTTCAGTTCATAAAATCGAAGTCATTGAGAACCAAAATATAATTTGTATTTGCAACTCCTGTTTAGAAAGATTTAGCACTTTCGAATAAAATGCTAGTTATTTATTAACATGAAAAAACTAATACAAATCAAGTCATAAACACGCATATACAAAGTTTTATTTGTAACTGCAGCTATCAAAAATAACTTGTGGATCCATCATCTAACAATCATCAGTTCGGTTCATAACGAATCGTTTCTCGGTTCAACGAGTTAGTCCGATTTGTGAACGAACATCCAGACACAACCGGTTCAACTGATCCGATACAAAACAACGATTCGTTCGAAAAGACGGCAGTGTCGTAAAGATGTTACGCATCTCTCCCCTGAATATCACCTTGATGTTGTTTAATGCGGTCTACTGCACAAGCAGTCTCTGAGAAACATACTCATGATGACATAATATCTCACAGATGCTCTTGCTGTGTCAGAGATGCGCCCATCCTGAATCACATTACATCACATCAGCAGTCAAACTAGCGTCCTTCCTAAAGGACAGACAACAGCATGTGCTCATTTACCTACCAATACGCAAAACTGTCAGAAACACGTCCAAACCTTGAAACAAGCACAATATACATCCGCGCTACTGTAGGAAATGCTATTTTGATCCCAGAGCCATGTTGCAAACAGTCGCATTGCAACATTTATCTACACTGCTATTATGCCATATCAAAACGAGCTCTAAACCGGTTTAGTATGCGTTTTAAAAGTATATTTAAGCTCTGTTGTATGTTTGGGTCGGCGGTTGAGCAGCCCTACCTCGTTCCGGCTTCACCTGGGATGATGATGATGATGGAGCGTGCAGACTTTTGCTGCATTGACTCAAAGCTCCTAGGAGCGAGACCACGTGACCCAACTCTGCACCGCTACTATCTCAGTCACCCAAGTCCACACTGCGCTTTTAAACTCAGATGCCGTTTTCCCCAGCTAGGGCATCCTGCCATAAAGAGTCGTGCAGGGATAAAAATCTCTTACAAGGCTAATGTGCTAGAGGTGAAATATTATGTTTAGGCTACCCTACATCCAATTCAAAAGAGATTGCCAGCGTGCAGCAGGGTAAATGTGATTTCCAGGAAATAATAGACTGTACAAAATGTTTAGCCTACGGTAAAAGCTGTTAGCTTGCCAGTACATTACCGTAAAAATACTAGATAACAATAAATGTGTCATTAAATCATGTAACGTCCTATTTGAACTAGGCCTATTGAAATAGCATATTACTGTAAAATGTGTTGGGAATAGGCTAACATGGGTAGGCTAAGTTGACTTGCATAAAAAAAAAAAAAAAAAAAAAAAAAAAAAAATATATATATATATATATATATATATATATATATATATATATATATATATATATATGTGTGTGTGTGTGTGTGTGTGTGTGTGTGTGTGTGTGTGTGTGTGTGTGTGTGTGTGTGTGTGTGTGTGTGTGTGATGACATTGATACTTAAAACTTTGTACATAGACCTAATACAAAATAGTAGGCTATTTATTTTATAGCCTAATATTTACATGTAAACTTCTATGTCGTTTAGAATTTGAACCTAGACTATGTATATGTGGTTAGGCTACTTACAGTTTTATTTTAATTTAATTTTATAAACATTATTTCCAGTTTAAATGAACATAGCCTATAACATTTTTATTACATCTTTGCCACAAAATAAAGCTAACCCACAACAGATAGGCTAAGTATAGCCTACAAACGTAGCCCTACTATGATTAAAAAGTGGATCTGTCTCAGAAGGGTTTGTAAAGCCTAATTATAATATGTGTGCTCAGTGTGGGCGTTGATAACGGGTTGCATTGCATTGTAGAGACTGGTAAATCAAATAAAAAATGCGATTTAACTTACCTGTTGTGATGTCGTCTATAACCAAATCTTTCTCAGTCATCGTTCAAATCTTCAGGCTTTCTTATTCCTTTAAAGATCCCACGTATGTCTAACTTTTTGCGCGGTTCATTAGATTCTTTACAGAAAGCTCCCTATACTTCTCAAGTGTGCTGCCCCGTCCCGTTACTCCGTTACGCTCTTACTCCCATCAAACTTCCAGCCAGCCCTAAATTATTTAAGACTAACAATTTGGAGCGCATATAATCTCGAGTTTGACCTACAGTTGAGTTTTTCACAGATTGTCTGACACCCAGAGAAAGGAAGTGTAGCCTAGCCTACTGATCCAGACTTCACGTCTGTTGGCTCGACATCGGGCCCCGCCCTTCAGCTCGACTCCATGTGCAAGACTAATGAATACAGTACCAGAGTAAACACAGGCCTCTAACAACTAAAGTGACTCGTCATTAATTCTGTAATCTAGCAATTCCTCTCTCTCTCTCTCATATATATATATATATATATATATATATATATATATATATATATATATATATATATATATATATATATATATATATATATATATATATATATATATGCAGGCCAAAAGTTTGTACACATTACTATGTTATTATATGATGTTTTTGAAAGAAGTTGCTTCTGCTCATCAATCCTGCATTTATTTGATCAAAAATACAGATTTTTTTTTAATATTGTGATATATTATTACAATTTAAAATATTTGTTTTTCCAATTTATTATACTTTAAATTATCAGTTATTTATGTGATGCAAAGCTGCATTTTCAGGATGGTTACTCAGGAGCAAGATGTTTACTCATCCAGTCAATCACACGATCCTTCAGAAATCATTCTAATGTTCTGATTTATTATGTGTGTTGGAAACAGTTCTGCTGCCTAATATATTTGATGAATAAAAGGTACAAAAGAACTGCATTTATTCAAAATAAAAAACATATTTTCAAATAATATAAATCTCCTTTACTATCAATTTTTATCAATTTAACACATCCTTGCTGAATAAAATTATTGTTAAAAAAAACAAATTACTGACCAAAATGACTGACCAGTAATGTATATTGTTGTTACAAAAGATTTCTATTTTTAAAACATTTGCTTCTTTTTTTAATTATTATTATTTATTTTTTTACTTTTTATTTATCAAAGTATTATAAAAAAGTATCACAGGTTGTGAAAACATATTAAGCAGCAGAACCTTTTCCAACTTTGAAAATGAATCATATCTCAATGATTTCTGAAGGGTGACACTGAAGACTGGAGGAATGATACTAAAAAATTCAGCTTTGCATCACAGAAATAAATGATCATTTAAAGTATAATACATTGAAAACCAATTATTTTAAATTGAAAATATATATTACAATATTTTAAAAAAAAAACTATATTTTTTATCAAATAAATGTAGGCTTGATGAGCAGAAGAAACTTCTTTCATTACAAAACATTACAAATAGTAATGTGTACTGTATATATATATACAGAAGTATATATATATATATATATATATATATATATATATATATATATAGAGAGAGAGAGAGAGAGAGAGAGAGAGAGAGAGAGAGAGAGAGAGAGAGAGAGAGAGAGAGAGAGAGAGAGAGAGAGAGAGAGAGAGAGGAGAGAGGAGAGAGAGAGAGAGAGAGAGAGAGAGAGAGAGAGAGAGGAGAGAGAGAGAGAGAGAGAGAGAGAGAGAGAGAGAGAGAGGAGAGAGAGAAAAGGAGAGAGAGAGAGAGGAGAGAGAGAGAGAGAGGAGAGAGAGAGAGAGAGAGAGAGAGAGAGAGAGAGAGAGAGAGAGAGAGAGAGAGAGAGAGAGCGCCGAAGAGACGAGAGAGAGAGAGAGAGAGAGAGAGAAATGACTGCTTCAATCAGGTCAGGAGAGTTGGCAGGCCAATTGAGCACAGTAATACCATGGTCAGTAAACCATTTACCAGTGGTTTTGGCACTGTGAGCAGGTGCCAGGTCGTGCTGAAAAACGAAATCTTCATCTCCAAAAAGTTTTTCAGCAGATGGAAGCATGAAGTGCTCCAAAATCTCCTGATAGCTAGCTGCATTGACCCTGCCCTTGATAAAACACAGTGGACCAACACGAGCAGCTGACATGGCACCCCAGACCATCACTGACTGTGGGTACTTGACACTGGACTTCAGGCATTTTGGCATTTCCTTCTCCCCAGTCTTCCTCCAGACTCTGTCACCTTGATTTCCGAATGACATGCAAAATTTGCTTTCATCCGAAAAAAGTAATTTGGACCACTGAGCGTGCTGGTTCTCTGTAGCCCAAAGTGTCTTGACCTGGGGAATGCGGCACCTGTAGCCCATTTCCTGCACACGCCTGTACACGGTGGCTCTGGATGTTTCTACTCCAGACTCAGTCCACTGCTTCCGCAGGTCCCCCAAGGTCTGGAGTCGGTCCTTCTCCACAATCTTCCTCAGGGTCCGGTCACTTCTTCTCTTTGTGCAGCATTTTTTTGCCACACTTTTTCCTTCCCACAGACTTCCCACTGAGGTGCCTTGATACAGCACTCTGGGAACAGCCTATTCGTTCAGAAATTTCTTTCTGTGTCTTACCCTCTTGCTTGAGGGTGTCAATGATGGCCTTCTGGACAGGGTTGGGTCGGCAGTCTTACCCATAATTTCGGTTTTGAGTAATGAACCAGGCTGGGAGTTTTCAAAAGCCTCAGGAATATTTTGCAGGTGTTTAGCGTTAATTAGTTGATTCAGATGATTAGGTTAATAGCTCGTTTAGAGAAACTTTTCATGATATGCTAATTTTTTGAGATAGGAATTTTGGGTTTTCATGAGCTGTATGCCAAAATCATCAGTATTAAAACAATAAAAGACCTGAAATATCTCAGTTGGTGTGCAATGAATCTAAAATATATGAAAGTTTAATTTTTATCATTACATTATGGAAAATAATGAACTTTTATCACGTATGCTCATTTTTTGAGAAGAACCTGTATAAGAGTTCAGATGGAAAAGCCTCTAAAAGCCACTTCGGTCAAAAATAAGATAACGATACTGAGTGAATGCTCTCTGCATATAGCATACATTCATAAATGAAAATACTTTCACTTGAAACCCACGAAATACCAGCCCTCAGCCCATTCAGATGTACTGGTACTTAGGTAGAAATCTTTACATGCAATCCTGACAAAAATGCTTATTTTAAAGGGAAACATCAAACGGATTTAGAGGCTTTTGCATCTGAACTCTTCATATATATATACATATATAAGAATGGGAAGATGAAAAAGTGTAAGAGTAAAAGGATTTGGAGAGGATAGAGGAAGGGTAATATTGAGAATAGTGGAAGAGGTAAAAAAAGAGATCAGAGGATATGAATAGTTGGTATAGAAGAGGAGATGGAGCAAGAAGAGCTGAGGATGTAGGAAGAGGAAAGGCAATGACATTAGTGGAAAGAGCAAGAGAATAAAATATAAAAAGACATGGAGAGAGGGGAAGGGGAGAGTATGTAAATGAAACTTTTGTTTCATGTAACAGGAAAATGTAACAGGAGGGCGGAGAGGTAGAAGGATTGGGTACAGACAGGTTTCAAATGAAATCAGAGCCACCCTAACTGACCATGTCATAAATGATGGTCTTGACTTGAGAGAAACTGGACAGAAAGTTCAGCCCAGTATATAAACATCATGCCACAGTCAATGTGTGCTTCATTCCACTGGTGCTGTGGCACACAATGCTTTATTGGGGTGGCACAACACAGAAAGGCTCCTACATTTTTTTAACTCCCTCAATGAAATCCATTTTATGCATTTATTTTTTTATGTAGTCATTTAGTCATTTATTGGGAGAATATTCTGTGTTATATAATTAAAATCATTAAAGAACTTTGAATAACACAATTAAAGAACATGAAAAAAAGTGTATTTTCATTCATAAATTTGTGTATCTACAGCTGAATTTTTTATTAAATCAACAGAGAACACTTTTAGTTTTAATGGTAGTATTTATTTTTGATAAATGCATTAATAGAATAAACTGTAGTGCTTCATTATGCAGTGAATACTGAAATGTTTTGCCAACATAAGAATGTGTTTAGTTTGCTGTGTTAATAGTTTTGAGACCAACATTCATTTGGAGAAATGTGTCAAATCAATTGAGAAAAACTGTAATTGTCATCAAACTTTAGCCGTAGTTTCCATAAGAACATCCCTCCAGAGTAAACTGTTATATTGACAACATGACTAAACAATTTGACTGTCTTATCCGTACACAATGACACAAGGACTTGTCATTCTGATGGCACTGACATGTTCATTGACACAGATGTTTACTTTTGAGAGATGAACTAGGATTTTGAGTAAGAGAGTGGCTTTTGCAGGTTATCCATGGTGTTTTGCTATTTGTACAAATTGTTTTGAGAAATGCACTTTGCAAATTGTGAGTTTGATTCGAGAAATGTACCAAAGCGACTGAGAAAAACTGTAAACATACCGACAGACAGACAGACAGACAGACAGACAGACAGGCAGGCAGGCAGGCAGGCAGGCAGGCAGGCAGGGATGGATGGATGGATGGATGGATGGATGGATGCATGGATGGATGGATGGATGGATGGATAGATAGATAGATAGATAGATAGATAGATAGATAGATAGATAGATAGATAGATAGATAGATAGATAGATAGATAGATAGATAGATAGATAGATAGATAGATAGATAGATAGATAGATAGATAGATAGATAGATAGAAAGATAATTTTTTGACTCACAGAAGATGGCTCCATAAGCACAGTATGGGTTTGATGATCTCAACCAGGGTTCATGGAGACTATTTGACAAGTCACTTCAGTTTTTATCCAAAGCGACTTACATTGCATTTTAAGGTGCACATTTTTGTCAGTTCTTGATATCAGTTTTCATGATATCATGATATCATAATACCACAGAACACATGTATTACTCCAGTATGACACTTTCACTTTCAACAGAATTAAGCAGAATCTTTTAGTGAAACACTCACTTTTACATTTTAATTAAGAAGAGAGGTTACTTTAAGTGACTCACAGTTAGAAAAAAAAGTATAATTACGTATTAGCCAAAATATTTATTTATACATACAATATGTGATCAAATTTTTCTAAATTCATTAGTAAACTAAACTTCAGCAGACCTCTGGATATTAAATAGCAGTTAGAAGAGGAAGCTGATGGCCAGTGTTGGTCCCCCCAACAGTAGGTTATAAAAAGGCTCAATGCCCCATCTAGTGGTCAATATGAATTTGACCTGCAAGACCCTGAACCTGCCAATCAAAGACCAAGCAGGCACTGCTTACACGTATTCTAAAGTATTTAAAATGTTCAAAGCTTCCTTGGATATGAAATTTACAGATGTTTTTCATATTCATATGTGCATCAAAAAAGTGTTTAAAAAAAGACATGGCTATGTGAAAAAGTAGTCCTATTTTTTTGGCGGTTTTCTTTTTCCTGAAGATTTCTTGCTGTTCTCATGCTGGGAATTTCTTACCAAGGAACTTACTTTGCTTTACTTTACTTAGCATCTTGTTTACTCCACAAAAATCTAAATGAAATTACATCAATACTACATTTCAAAATATAAAATTAATTGCCAATGCTGGAATTCATATCAATGCTATATATTTAAACAACTCGTTTAAACAACAACAACACTGGTTTATGAAAATGGCTGGTATAAAATTTTAAACTGGTTATTTGACAGCTTTAGCCATGTTAGCCAGTTCAATGCACTCTCTATATAATAACAACAACAACAGTTTAGACTTTCTACAGTATCTATCTAGCCTGACAAGCTAGACCCACATCAAGATGTTGACACTCGCGGCAAATTAGATTTGCTGCCGCTAGGGTGCGTCTAGATTTCTAGGCTAGTATCTATCCATAATTTGTTGCAAGGTCTGTTTCGTCTTTTGTTATTAACCTTTTTTTTTTTTTTTTTTTTTTTACATTTCATATACATTTAATTAATTGTCCAGGATAGGTGTCAAGAGTGTGGTTAGGTGTTCCTCCTATATCTTTCAAAATGCTGCAAAATTTACAATTCACACGTTACAATTAATGCAATGACCAAAATAAAATTTCACCAATACGTCATTGCCTCACTGCAGAATTATGATATCCTATCATTGAGATCTATATTTTGGATTTTGCATAAATATTCAGTTGGGTGCTCACATATAGTCCCTGTTTGTAGATAGCCTACACAGGTGAGCGAGGTTATTTTGTTTAGAGATTGTTAATTTACGTTTATTTGCATTAGCTTCGTATAAAGCAAAAAAGGAATGCTCCATACCATTCATAATATCCCTAATGTGGCTCATGATTATTTGCATGATGACCTTTTTGGACCGACAGAAAAGTTTATTTAAACTATAGCCTACTTGTATTTAATCTTTTGATCGAGATATCCTTAAAAGTATAATTAAGTATTCTAAGTACAGCCTATAGGCCTACCTGACTTGTAGTTGCTTTACTCATTTGATTGAGTAGCTGTTACGTGTATCTCTGTTTTTCAATTTGAGTCCTTAGGTGGCGTTGAGGAGATTCCCCAACCTGTAGGAAAGCATGACGTCATCAGGGATATCGGATAAAGGGGCGTTGTCGGCGTCATGGCGTTCTCTCCGCTTCTGTGGTCTTTGTGGCCCTTTGTCACCATGACGGCCGCTCTCTCTTCGACTCTTTTGGAGCGTTTCTTGTTGTTAAATTCATTTGTTTCAATGTGTATTTTCAGTAACTGGTAGTGGATTGTTTCACTAGATCACTTTTTGATTATTTATTTAGTGTAGCAAGATAAGCAGAGGCCCGGAAGATTCACTTGTTTTTGTTTTACGGAAGCCAGGTAAGAACTGCTTCTGAAATAGGCGTAGGCAAGCGTTCTCTGTTATTTTGAGGTACACTACCAGTTTACTGTTTTGTATTTTTAGTTGTATTTTCGTTAATAGTTTATAGCGTTTGTTAAGTATCTATGAGTTATCTGTGTTAAGTGTGTAAGTTGTCCAATTCTGATGTACCGGTAAAAGAACTCGTACATGGCGTCTTGAAATGTTATCCAGTGTGTGTGTGATTAACTCAGAAACGTGTGGTCTTTATCCTATTTCTGATTAACTTGGTTTAACGAGCCTTATTAGCGGGGTAAGGCAACAGTAGCCTATAGTGTATCCTGAAAGTAATCACAACAATGCTTCACTTTTTCCATATTTTATGTTTCAGCCTTATTCCAAAATGGATTAAATGAATGATTTTCCATTCCTGTCAAATCCAATAGAAGGCACAACATTGTGTCTGCAAATTCAGCACTTGAGGCTTGTTTACAAACGATTCCCCAGTGAAATGAAGCGAACATGTGAGCTGGAACTTCAAAGTATCACACTTGGAAGTAGCCTTCAAGTATATCTTTATCATAGGCTACTTGGAAGTTAGCTTAGAAATTTAGACGCACCCTAGCGGCAGCAAATCTAATCTTCCCACGAGTGTCGTTTAGCAACTCTCAATACACTTCTGAGCTGTAAACGCCAAACTCTGGTCGGGCCTATCACATTGTGTATAGTTTCAGTGGGCGGGGCTTAACATAATGACGGCGCTTGTGTGCTTCTAGTAAACACAGAGGCTGGTGAACGGCGGTATTTTGAATCAGATTTGACCGTGACTCTGGAAGACTTGAAGTTGAGCTTTTCTCTGAGAAAAGAACAAAAACCGGCACAGAACACATATTCCCTTCTTAAAGCTACACTGTGTGATATTTTCCCCCATCTAGCGGTGTAAAGGTATATGACCATCCAGTGAATAATAGTTTCTGCTCCTCTCAATTTCGATTTCGTTTCAACTCCTACTGTGGCCGATTTAGTCATGGCTTTCAGTTCGACCTCTTCGGTGAGTGTTGCTTCAACTCAAGTGATGAGGTAATTTTTGAAAACTATTATAATTTGCAGTTATTTAATTTACCAAATGATCTATGATCAAATTAATCTATGTAAAATGAATAATAGTTTTACGTTTTCGTTATTTTTAACCAGTTCATTGCTAACATCAGCTATCAGGTTCCCAGACGAATGCAAGCTAATCTTAGTAAAGTAACTTTTATCAGTGCTATCGTTATTCTGTATATTGTACGACATCACTAGCGTAAGGCAAACAAATTATAATGCAATTAAAATATTAATCTCATGTTATCCGTCATAGAACACGGATTTATGTTATAAGGTAAACAATACTTTTTCATCATTGACGCGAGGAAAACTGGCTAGACGTCGTTCTATGTTATGCACAGCACACCATGATATAATTAGCCAAGAAACAATAAAACTTCCAATATACAAATAGGCTGAATTAATATTACCTGTCGAAAAGAAAGCAGGCAACGTCGGCGTTCTTTTTAAAATCGAGAGCTCTATCCATCTTGAAAAGGCCACTCCAATATTTTCTTTTGTCTTGTTGATTTGCCTGTTGCGTTGCCGTCTTAATTCTCTTTTCCGCTTCCTTGGCGACTCTGATACATATTACGCAATGTTACTAGGTCCCCGACCCGAGTCGAATTCGGTAATCAATTCCAGGACGTGGTTGCTTTCACACAGAAGGCGACCTGGCAATGTTCCGGGAATATTGCGGGTCCGACGTGCAGTGTGAAAGGGGCTTAAGAGTGATCCTCCATCATCATATAGCAGCCTCAAGCAATCCTCCTCTTCACATTCGACATTCGAGTGTAAAAACGCGAAAAGCGAAGCTTGAATTTACGGGTATGTCCCTCTTTGGCAAATGTACTTTCAAGATGGAGGAGCAACATGGCGGCTGCCATCCGAACCCTCAACATGTATGTATTTTCAATGGTATATTATAAAATTACGAGTGCATTATTACTTGAAAGAAGTAAATGTACATTAATGAGCACATATATTTTTGAAAGAACTAAATGATTTTAGCTAAGAATAAACTAAAAAAGTTACACAGTGTAGCTTTAAGAGTGCATGACTTTGGAGTTTTGCCGACCGGATACGGCAAAAGTTTAATCTTTCAACTAGCTCTGGTTGGTTGTAGTGCTATCCAATTGCATGCACACTGTGCAGAGGGAGTTTGAAAGACAACCGTTTATCCCGCCCCTCGGCTTGAGCTCTGTCAATGGTGAGTTTCCAAACCAACCATCTTGATGTCTGGCTTGTCAGGCTACTTGGAAGTATCATACATTCCTAATATTATGATCCGAAGGAAGCTTTATGCAGCGACTGTGTTCTTCCACAATTGCTTTCTTCTTCCACATTGTTATTGCTGCTGGCTAGTGATCGACCGAACAGCTCCATGAGTTGATGGGCTGGGCTACTGAATTAGAGGTGCTGAAGATGTGTGTTTCATAGCGCTATGATGTAAGGATGAAGCACACGATCGTTTCTGGGCCAGGTGTCTATAAAAGCTTTTCTTTGACTAAAAATAATTTTTTTGGATAATCTTCTATTACCAAGATATATTTTAAAAGCTCAAGGGAAATTAGATTTCTCAATTCATCACCCCTTTAAAATTATACAAACAATACCCCACAATGACAATGTGAAAGTTTGTTTGAAATCTTTGCAAATGTATTAAAAAAATAAAAATTAAGGAACTTCAAATGTATTCACAGCCTTTGCTCAATAGTTTGTTGAAGCACCTTTGGCACCAATTACAGTCTCAAGTCTTTTTTGAGTATGAACATGGTAGTGTATCATGGCACATCTATTTTTGGGTAGCTATTTTATCCCTTTTTTTTTTTTTTGCAGGACCTCTCAGGTTGGGGAGTGTCGGTGCAGGGTAAGATGTTTAAGCGGGTTCAAGTCTGGGCTCTGGCTGGCCCAATCAAGGAGATTCACTTTATCTTGGCTTTATGCTTAGGGTTGTTGTCCTGTTGGAAGATGAACCGTTGCCCCAGTCTGAGGTCCAAAGAGCTCTGGAGCAGATTTTCATCAAGGATGTCTCTGTACATTGTTGCATTAATTTTTCCCTCAAACCTCACTAGTCACCCAGTTCCTGCTACTGAAAAACATCCCCACAGCATGATGCTGCCACCACCATGCTTTACTGTACGGATGGTATTGGCCAGGCGATGAGCATTGCCTGGTTTTCTCCAGACATGATTTATTATTAAGGGCCAAAGAGTTAAATCTTTGTTTGAACTCCAAGTGGGCTGTCATGTGTGAGTTTTTACTGAGGAATGGCTTCTGTCTGGCCACTATATAGGCCTGATTGGTGAAGTGCTGCAGAGATGGTGGTTCTTCTGGATGGTTCTCCTCTCCCCACAGAGAAAGACTGGAGCTCTGTCAGAGTGACCGGTTCTTGGTCACCTCCCTGACTAAGGCCACACAGACAGCCAACTTTAGGAAGGGTCCTGGTTGTTCCAAACTTCTTCCATTTATGGATGATTGAGGCCACTGTGCTCATTGGGACCTTCAATTCTGCAGACATTTTTCTGTACCCTTCCCCAAATCTGTGTCCCAACACAATCTTGTTTCTGAGGTCTACAGAAAATTCACTGGACTTCATGCTTGGTTTGTGCTCTGAAATACACTTTTAACTGTGGGACATTGTATAGACAGGTGTATGCCTTTCCAAATTGTGTCCAGTCAACCGAATTTACCACAGGTGGACTCCAATTAAGCTGTTAAAACAGCTCAAGGATGATCAGTGGAAACAGGATGCACCTGAGCTAAAAAAATATATTTTTCTTTTTTTTCCCTCTGTCTTTCTTTTTTTTTTTTAATTTGCAGAGATTTCAAACAAACTCCACATTGTCATTTTGAGGAAAATAATGATTTTAATCCATTTTGGAATAAGGTGAACAAAACGTGGAAAAAGTGAAGCACTGTACATACTTTACGGCACTGTATAATAAATAGCTATTTGTCACATAGTTTTACATGCATCAGTGTACACCTGCATTGTTTGAAAATATTGATTTATGAATAAAACACATGTTCTTTCCTAATTTGGAGTATCTGAATTTTTGTGTATAAAAAAAGGTACACTGCTGTAACTGGGGTGGTACCCCAAGGTACAAAACCGAAAAGGCACTAATATGTACCATTTAGCGGTGAGTAAGGTACAAAGATGTACCTTTTTACTTGTGAACCTTAGGGTACTGCCCCAGTGACATAACAAGTGTAGGCAAGTTCACTGATATTGTAATTTACTTTAAATCAACTTTACTCTTTTTCCACCATTGACTGAATTTTCCGGCTATCCATGTTGTCACTGTTATACTGAGGGGGCGATATTAGTCATCTTCTGGTACAGAATCTCCAGATCAAAACCTCAAAACACAGGTAAAGAAGAAGCAGAAGCAAGTGCTATATTCGAAAATTGCACCCTAAACCTTATTCACTATTCCTTACGTTACTCCACTAATAGCTATAGTCCAATTCGGACACTGAGTGCCCCAGATAGGCTGCAGCTTTTGCATTTTGTGCTTGCTGCTTAACAATCATTTAAAACAAACTGGCAGCTCCAGTAATGACAAGAATCTAAATTTATTTATTTTCACATTGATTTATTTCTACATTTATAAATGTGGAAATAAATAAATGTAGACATAAATACCTGTATACATAAATAAATAAGGAAATAAATAAATGTATAAATAAATAAGAAAATAAATAAATAAATAAAATAATAAATAATTGTGAAAAAATTCAATTACACATAAATAAGGAAATAAAAGTTTAAATACAAATTCATTTGTGCTTTTTTTTTTTTTTACATTTCTTTGTATATTTATTTATGTATTTATTTATAATTATGTCAGGTTTGGAATTCCATATAACAACTGAAGCTTTGGGAATGGGGATGGCCTCGAGCTTTATCTGTGTTTTGATAATCGTTTTAATTTTTCTTTGCTTTTTCGTTTGTTTGTGGAACCATTTTTTTAAAGGTTTTGTAAAGAATTTTTATTTTCTAAAAAATGTTTAGTCTAAAGAACCTTTTTGCGCTACAAAGTACATTTTTGGAAAGGTTCTTTGGATATTAACGGTTCTTCATTGAACCATACACCCGCCAAAACAAGAACCATTATTTTTTAAGCAGCCTGTTCTCATGAAATGTTTATCAGTTTTGTGAGTGTATAAGTATGATGTTATATTCACTTAAAGAAAACATACAGTTTACTTGCAGTATAAAACTTCTAATCTAGTAGTTTACTACAAGTATTTGACTAAACTATCAGTATAATATAAGTTCACTTGTAGTAGACTAGTTACAGTAAAAAATGAAAACTCAGTTGTAAACTAGTGGTGTACACAAAGTTTACTGCTTTAAGTACACTTAAAGTAGAAATTATAACAACATTTATACACTAAATAGTAGGCCAATTTAGTATTAAGTAGTACTGAAACAGTACACTTACAAGTATAATTCTATTACATTGATATTAGTATATTTTCTACATACAAGTGGGCTATATTAAAAATATTGAACTTTACTTAAATGTAGGCTACTTTAAAATTAACTTGAACTATACTTGTTTTTTATAAGGGTAGCAGGCCTGATAATCAACCAAATAAAAACAATAAATATATAATAAAAGAAACAAATAAAATCGCCCTCTATATAGAACTAATTTAAAAACACATAAACAAGCTTAGACAAACATTCAAAGTTGACAACGGATATTTGCTGCACAAGACTTGACACCATTTTTTATAAAAGGAAAAAGGTATTGTTATATTCATTTACATTAATTTTGAAAAATAGGCTGTAAGCATATCTTGTGAAAATGATGTGGTCTGCCATAAATCGTTTCTTAAGATATCTTACTAAACAACTCACAAAGCCTTGACGTTAGGACAACATGCCCTCAAGTCCACAAGGGGGAAGTGTTCATACAGAATGTCAAAACCGGTATGAAGAACTTTGTTCAAGGTATCTGTAATCTAAACAAGCTGATATAAGAGCATCACTTCTAATCTTATTTAAAATGACATGCACAAGAACTAAATAATAAAGATTTGCTGTGGTAGCCCTAATGAAGAGTTTTATTTAAGCCTATATTTATGAACAGCAAGAATGTCAATAGGCCTACATTAAACCATTGTCTGTGCATGGTAAAATAATGTTTCAATGTAATTAAGAAATTAAGATTCTCTATTCGGTTTTAAAAACAGGTGTTGTAGGCTAGTCGTTGACTGGCTCAGCATCGTATCTCTGTCAATCGATGGTTGTTAGCCCTCGTTGTACCATACCGTGCGCAATAGAGTAGCCTATAGCAAACACTGCTATTTGACTTTTTATTTTTTTCCTTTGACCAATTCCCAAGGTAGCATGCTGAACTGTTCAAGCCCCAAACACCACATGCCTAGGCTACGGCATAAAACTCTTGAACGAACACACACACACACACACACACACATACACACATACACACACACATATGGGGGGACATTATAGGCGTAATGGTTTTTATACTCTACAAACCATATTTTATATCCGCTTACACTGCCCCTGCACCTAAACCTACCCATCACAGAAAACATTCTGCATTTTTACTTTCTAAAAAACCTCATCCTATATGATTTATAAGCATTTTGAAAAGTGGGGACATGGCCAATGTCCTCATATTTCACCCTCTCCTTGTAATACCTGTCATGCCTGTGTCATTATACACATTGTGTCCTCATATGTCCCCCCCCCCCCCCCCCACACACACACTGTCTTTATGGGAACTCTCTCTTTTTATACTGTACAACATATACACTTACTAACCCTACCCCTAAACATATCTATCACACAAAACTTACTTCATTAGGCCTATTACATTTTAAAAAACAAATAAATAAAATAAAATAAAAATGAATTCTGTATAAGCTTGTTTCCCCATGGAGACACCAATTTCCCGTGAGCCGTGAGTCAGTGAGTGTTCGTTAAGGTTAAAGCACACACACACACACACACACACACACACACACACACACACACACACACACACACACACACACACACACACACACACACACACACACACGGAGCTCGTTTGGTTCCAGATAAAGACTCGCATAATGTTACGCAATATGCGTGGCTATGCGTAACTGACTAGCGCCATGCGCGGTCATTTCCAGATTAATTTACGTTCAGTAGAGTCCAGTTGTTTATATCTAGCATACTTGTTGACAGTGTTATGTTATGTTAAATGTTAATCGCACAGTCTACGTGGAGATAAAATATGATATAGATTGAGCCCAGTGTTTAAGGGCGTAATATTTGAGTGCATTGCGCGTTTACTTTAGACTATTTCCTAAACTTTGCACTTCGCCATAGGTGCAGGCTATGTTTTAATTCAACCATTAACAGTAAATTTGTATTTAGGCTAGAAATTTAAAACTACATTTTTATACATTGATTTTAAGAAAAGAAAGAAAGAAAGAAAGAAAGAAAGAAAGAAAGAAAGAAAGAAAGAAAGAAAGAAAGAAAGAAAGAAAGAAAGAAAGAAAGAAAAACTGATATATATATATACTAATAACGAATAGCTTTGTTATAGTTTTTTATTTCTTCTTTGCCAAATATGGGTTTAAATTGCCCAGTCCATAAAACACTTCTACGGTTAACTATAGACTAGACTTCCCATGTAAACTTCCCATGTTCTAGGTTAATAAACACAACGCGAAAGCGCAATGCTTATAGCCAACACATGTGTGTGTGTGTGTGTGTGTGTGTGTGTGTGTGTGTGTGTGTGTGTGTGTGTGTGTGTGTGTGTGTGTGTGTGTGTGTGTGTGTGTGTGTGTGTGTGTGTGTGTGTGTGTGTGTGTGTGTGTGTGTGTGTGTGTGTGTGTGTGTGTGTGTGTGTGTGTGTGTGTGTAAAAGATTCTGTATTCCTACGTGTCTCTCAGCGCTATGCCTTTTTTTGTCCCCAGCTCTCATTGTGCACACTGCAGGGTTAAATATCACTTGTCTCTTATTTTGCCTGGAAGAAAATGCATACTCATACGGGTACATGCGAAGGTTAAGGGTTTGAGCTTATTTGCCATATGGCAGCAAGCAAAGAAATAAGCGAATGTTGCAACAAATATATCCTTCTCTCTCTGGGTCCAGGTATCAGAGCAATGCGCGCGACCTGTCCGTGAACCCTCTTTAGAGCTTAGGAGAGTGACTTAAACGAGATCGGTTCATTAAGGCAGGAACTCATTAAGGCAAATCTGAAGAGGTTATTTCAGAAATAATGTTTTTTTTAAATCCGTTTTATACGTAGGCTACAAACATTTTTATATGCACCGACATGTGGTAATATATTTTGGTAATTGTACAGGAATTGCATTCTAATGCACACAATAATTTTCAAAAACTTCTGCTATTTTACACAATCCCTATTGAAAGATGTGGTGTTTCTGAAGTGTTAATTCTGTGAATTCGAACTTGATTATAGCCAGCTATATTAATTCATAACCCACAAAACCTTATTGAAGTGGTCTAGTCTTAAATGTAGCTATAATCTGTCTAATTGCGTGTCTGGATGCATAGTTTCCCCCCGAATATTGTCAGTATGATCATATTTAGCAGCAAACTTCGTTAAAGCTAAGTAGTTCCCAGATTTTTAAAATAAAACTATTTTAATTCGAGCACATCTTTCTCGGCAACCTTTTTACGCTTAGAATAAATAGCCTAATAGTAACTTTTAGTTACAGACGAATAATGGGTTTGGACGCTTAGACTCGTGTAAATCATGTCAAATAAAAAAAAGTTAGCAGCAAAACGTGGTTAGTTTCGCGTTAGGTCTTCATTACCAATTCAAAACCAAACTCAATTCTTATAGTAAAGTTATAAAACACCGCACATATTTTGTGAATGGTGAGGAATTCCTTATTGAGTCCTTGTATTAATTCAGGATGAAACACAAACTGAAAAACAACAAAACAATCTATTTGTGTTCATTCAGATGACACCTGGCAAAGTTTGAAAACATGACCGGACAAGTGTGTGGCTCTGAAAGCATTAATCAGGGCATCCGGCGATGCATCTGGCGGCTTAAGGATGGGAGAAGACGCGCTAATTAGGTAGAAATTGCCCTTTTCCCCGTGACCCAGGGACCCTTGGCAAGCTGTTAAACATTAGTTAAGCAATTAAAACATGTAAATGCAAATGTAGCTTTTGGTGAAAGCTCTGACCGTGGCATAAAGTGCATTATATTCCGTGTTTGTTATGATCCACATGATGCATGTCTTAGTCTAATGTCTCAATGTATTATGACGCATGACAAAAACGCAATTATTGGCCTTAAAGGATAATAACAAAGCAACAAGTGGTTGAGTGCGAGATGGTTGGTCTCTGCTTAACACGAATAAATATTCATAAAACGTTAAAATTACTTTTTAGAACTTTATGAAAACCACAAGCGTGACTTTAAGAGGCTAGGGGGGACAAAACAGACAGCAAATGTAGGCTATCTGGGAGTGTCTGACCTACTGGCAGTCACATGTCTTGACAATGTGGATGTTTCAAGCTCTAACAGCAGTGTTGAGAAGCCTGGACTTCTTTACAGGGCCCAGCGGTCGTCCCAAAACAGGCTCAGGTCTGTGCAGGGCGCTTTAGCCACAGCGTAGCAGGGTATTACGGTTGTCTTTGTTTGGTGACTAATGTCCTACTTTTTATGATTCTCTTATGCAGTATAGTAGAGCTGGGGATATGGACTTGGTTTGTCTGTATCACATTACTTTCGGGTTGTCTATGGGGAGTATATGGATGTATCCTCTACAAAATGTAAGTCAATAAAAATTCTTAATCAAATTAACAGCAGCGAATGTTGAGTTTACATATTTATAGTAGGCTACTATGTATTTTTGTTATTGTAGTCACATAGTTAATTGAGAATCGTAGTAGCCTATAGATCATATTGCTGTGGCATCAATCACTGCAACCTAAATGACAAAAATATTATAAGGCCTATCATTTTATGGCAGTTAACATTTTTTTTACGCGTGCTCAATGCAAAATGTGCGTGTTCTCGTAGAATAATAGCCTATATGAAAGAAAATATATATGTAACAATGAGCTTTTGAGTGCATGCGTAGATTGAATTTGAGAGTGCGCAGACGTGACCGGCTGGTGGCGACAGTATATTCATGCTCACTTGAACTCCGCTGTGACCATAAATATCCGCTTAAAGTGTGTTTTTGGCCAATATTATATTTCAACATTTATGTTAAAGACCATCATTTTTGTAAATCTCAATGTTCTATTTATTTGAGTGAAATTATAAATACAGAGGTGTTCTCCCACTTGTTCCTCATCAGATCTGGCACATTCCGGGCATGACATCAAATACCTTAGACTGCATCTTAACTAATGTGTCTGTGAATGTTTTCTGTTTCCCCCCTGCAATGCTCTGTGTAGCGATGCGCTGCAAAAAAGGCTATGCTTCATCGATACCTGTTGCCTTTAAAATAATGATTTTGCCCCATGCGGAAATACGACGTTGAACCGGTTCATGTTTAAGCAAGCATATTTTGTTGTGTCAGATATTATTTGTGTCTTCCCCATCTACAGTGCCCAGCCAAGCGCAGGAAAAGCCAATGAAACGCGCTCTAGTACGTGACGTCAGTGACGCTGGTGCCCTCTCGATGACTTCCTGTCCTGGAGCGACTGACCTCCGCGTGAACCTGAGCCCAGTCTAGAGCAGAAGCGCGTGCCACACCACAGGTATTTAATTTTGGAAAACGGACAAATTGATTATGTATAGGCCTATTCCATATTTTTCCACGTGAATAAATATCCCAGTTCATTCTGACAGTAATTATGTTAAAATGGTTTTAATTTCCGCATATAATTTATTTTATATATATATATATATATATATATATATATATATATATATATATATATATATATATATATATATATATATATATATATATATATATATATATATATATATATATATATATATATATATATGATATTTAGCCTAATGCATGTTGTGAAAAACAAAACTATAATTATTGCTCTGGTTAATCAAGGCACCGACCTAAGTTGATTTGTAGCTCATAATTTTCGCCAACGAATGCAACTATAAACTAAGAAATAACTTGGACATTTTTTATATTTGTCAAATCTAATGTTAATTAATTCTCACATTAGCTCGTAACATATAGGCCTATATGATAAAAGTCTGTATATATAAAACTGTGGACGCTTCTGTGCTGTAATTTCATAGACGCATTCTGGATTTTATTTTAGAGAAAGTATAACGCATACTGCATGTTATATATATATATATATATATAACATGCAGTTGGGATATATATATATATATATATATATATATATATATATATATATATATATATATATATATATATATATATATATATATATATATATATATATATATATATATATATATAGGACTGTGCTTTATATAATGGATCTTGCATAAATGTTGTTTGTAGAATAAAGAAGTAAATTCAGAAAGAGTGTATCAAAGTATTATTATTAAATTAAACTATACATTAAACATAAATAGTATAAAAAATAAAAGTAGGCTATATTTGTAGCCTAATAATTCATACTTTTTATTGGAATTTGCAAAACGTTCGCTTTGGTCGATAAACGTCATAGTGAAATTTAAAATTGATACAAAAACAAATGCAGCCTTTTCTTCACTATATTGTGAAAAATGTCGTGTATATGCAGTATTAATGTTAACTACACATTGTTACAAAATATTTACATGTCTAAAATAGGCTAACGTTACTTAAACCTCAGCTGCAGGACTTTAAATGCGTTTAAAGTTTTACAAATAAATAAACAGGGCATTATGCTAGCAGTAAAATG
Source organism: Pseudorasbora parva (assembly GCF_024679245.1). Classification (NCBI taxonomy): domain Eukaryota; kingdom Metazoa; phylum Chordata; class Actinopteri; order Cypriniformes; family Gobionidae; genus Pseudorasbora; species Pseudorasbora parva. The sequence continues at coordinate 24,587,652 of NC_090181.1, read as the reverse complement.
TACTAAGGCAGATCGTTGAAACAGAAACCCCCGGTTAACATTAAAGTGGCCATTGACGCCCTGCTGTAGACTATAGGCCGTTATTCCACCTTGAAATGGCAACAACTTGGTAGAATAATTAATGTGGAGTGCAATAGATTAGATTGTATACGCTTACATTAATATAGCATATCAGTCATGGGCTAAGCAGCAGCAACCGCGCAGATCCTCACTTTGAAGTATTTATAATAATAACAATAATATTAACAACAACAACAACAACAACAACAACAACAATACGTGTATTAGCCTACTATTATTTACTATTTTAAATATGTGTATTATACAAGCTACTTGGCTAGGATTGATGTTTGTTTAATCAGAACGAAAAAGTCTAGCCTAGCCTATGTAACGTTATTATGATTTTAGCTTGGTTTTAAAAAAAACATTTCTGCTTTTAAAACAATTTTGTTTTATTTTGAACACGCAGAATAACCTAATTCGCTTTTCCCATTAGTCATTTGGGCTATTTTATAAAAACGTAACAGATATGTCTGGTGAAACAAAGCGTTAAATGGTCAATATATATATATATATATATATATATATATATATATATATATATATATATATATATATATATATATATATATATATATATATATATATATATATATATATAGTCCACGCGAAAATGCCGTAATAAACTATATATAGCCTACTGACACGACACTAATAAACTAGGGCATCTCTGATAACATGATATTTTCAACTCGGACGTCCTCTTGAACACTGACTAACGTTAATCATTGTATTGCAATTTTCATTGATATCACATGGGCCGCGAGTAAGATTAACGTTAAAGTAAAGTCAATAAAATCCGCTGGTTCCGTAAAGCAAGCAAGCAACCAAATCATAGGGTATGCGGCCAATATGTAAATATGGTGAAGTTGACTCATGTTTTTATAGAATATAGATATAAATTATAATTTTTTATTAAAACAAACAAATCAAATTTAGGTAAGGCTACATATAAGTTATGCCATTAAAGCTAGTTAAGCCTAGTTAGCCTAGGCCGAATTAAGCTACGAAAATTCACCTCAACGTTTGCGAGTGCATTTAAATCAACGCCTTTTATTAAATTTGATAATTTATTATCAAATTATTTATTAAAAGTAATTAAGGCTTGAAGGTTAGGAGCAAAACGTCTAAAATATTTATCATATCAAGAGTTATAGACACCTCATATTTATAGCCTACCATAAACACTGTCCGTCAATGAACACAGCATATTACGTCAAGAGGAATGGAGGGTCCTGTTAGATTTATGGAGGCCACAACAACAGCGTCAAAATGGATATTGAACTCGTTTCAATTAAATGCAGCGTTATGAAAGAAACGCAATCTGAATTCTCGCAGAGTTACAACTGAGGTTGCCGAGCAACCACACACCATCAACAAACCCTGCGAGGAGGACGCGCGCCGCACATGACAGCGAAAGACTGTAAACAAGTGTAGAAATTCTGTCGTAAACCAAACAACCATGTCGTATAAAGGATTCGTGAGCCATAGCAAAGTATCAAAAGAGGACCTGGAGTTTTACGACTTGAAGAACAAAGCCGCGGAGTATTACCGGTCCAACGGGGTCCCTCAGAAGATAGAGAGCGTCTTGAACGAGATGTTTTGGCAGAAACCGGATGATATCTATGGTTATCTGGTGGGACAAATCAACATACTTATGCTTTTGAGATATGAAATAACTGTAAACATTTCTTCATAGAATTATAATTAGAATGTTACCAGTTACCCGTTTTAGAATTACAGATTTTGACATTGCGTCTTGTCTATTTTAAGTTACATTTTATTCTGCCAGAATGAAGTCAGTATGTAGGTCAGATCCCCATAATTACACACACACACACACACCAACATAATGGAGAAAAATCAATAACTGCTCTTTCACTGCTCTTTCAGGCAAACTATTTTTCCAGGCTCTCCTGTGCTCCCGTGATTAGTAAAATAACCGGAAGGGATGTGTTTGACGGAAGGGGTTTGGCAGCATTACAGACTGAAGTGCACTGCATCATCAGAAATGAGGAAAAGGTAACGTTAGATTCTGAAATAATCCACGTTTTCCCTACATTTCAGAGCAGCTACCAGTTTGTCACATGGGGGTTAGGTATATTACAGTAAGCAGGCCTAAAATAATGAAATTATTGACAGTCAAATATTGCTTTTTGTAGGCAACAAGGTGGATATCAGATCTAAGTGTCTTTGTGTTGATGGTTATGAGAAACTAGAAACTGGTCGTTCGCCCTTGTAACCTTTGCACCATGCTTGACAGTTCACATGAGAAATTTGTAGTGACACAATGATGATTTTAGGTCACAGCATGTCCCCATACTCATGCACACAGACAAACAGAATGATTAGATTAGGAGAGTGTGTGTGTTTGTACAGTGACCCACGTGCCTCAGCAGCCAACTACTATGTGTGACCATCAGATCACTCTCTTGTCTCTCATTCCCGGTCTGTTTTGATTTCTCTCTAAAGCTCTGTTTGCGTTTGCGAGGTAAGCATTATGCCTTCTGGCACGATGGCCATATTGCAGTTGAGAGTGCTGCCGTTTTGGTTTGGCACATTCAGAGCTTGTGACAGTAATACAGCGGGACAGGGAACAGCCGACTGTAGGCATGAGCTTGGGGGAGGAGAGGAGAGGTGAAAGGAGGAGGGGAGGAGAACAGCAAAAGCAAAGCAAAGTTTGGAGAAATGCAGATAGGATGAGAGGATTTTAAACACTGCCCAGGTTCAAATCAGTGTTTTAGCTGTATTGGAAGGTGATGTCACACTTTTTAAAAATAATTGTATGACCTTTGCATTTAGCATTAACCAAACACAAAAACACTCATCTTCAGCTATAACTGAACCTCTCCTTTGTAGAGATTGGGTACAATCACTCATTATGGTTGTAGATATAAAGAACAGGACAAATTAAGCGTACTCATCACATCAATCTATGTATATTTGGCACTTTACCTGAAATATTTTGTTTTCAAAGTTAAATCTACAAAATTTGACATTAAAATCCAAAGATCTTGACAACAAGTAGCAAACACCATGAGTACACATCAGATCAGGCCCGGTTCCATCAGTTTTACCAATATTTGGGATAGAATTACTAAAATATGTATCTATTTTTCTATTAATCTGTTAGTATGCCTTTACACGTTGCTATTTTAACATGTCATATTTCTGTCCCATGCTGAGTGAATCCAGCTTTTATATGTTTATGTTACTTCTGAAACTTTGCAGTATGCAATTGGCTGTTGGTCCTCTTAGCAGCATGAAAAACAATAGATCTATTAAATTAATGACATTATTACATTATTATGAGCCAAAACAGCTCCCTTTACAGTCATTAAAACGCTTTATCAGTTCATCACAGTCTCACAATGTTCCGTTATAATCAATTAAGCACACTGTCAAAAATGCAAAATAAATCTCATCGTGTGACTCGTGTCTAAACTTTGTTTGATAATGAGAGGTTTTGTGAGCCTGTAAAACAGCACTGAATAAAAACTAAACTTAAACACCTCTGATTGGCCATTGCAATCAAGAGATGTCTGTGATTGGCTGCATTGCTCACTGCTGCAAAAACACGTGAATGGATACATTTGACACCCTGCAGAATACACAAATATGGACTGCGTTTAAGGGGGCTTAGCACCATCTAGAACTCACACAGAACCAGGCTTGCATTAGATCAAAAGTTTAACCTCTTGATTAATTTTCTTTAAAAAAAGAAAAGAAAATAAGAAATAGCAGTATATTTCTTAAAAGAAGTGCTGTAATTAGCTTTTTTATTATATATTTATATTATTGTTATAATTATTTCTCTGGAAATTATTTTTTATCTATATAAGACCACTTTTAACTAAACCACTTTTCCAACCATATAAAAACAGTTCACAACTCCATATGCTTTCAGTGCTTTTATTGTTAGGTAAAGCTTGAACAATAAAAATGTAATTATAAAAAAAAAAAAAACTATACAAGCCAAAATAAAAATAAAATATTAAACAAAAACATTTAACAAAAAAAAAAAAATGCATTTAAATAACCGGACTAGTTAAATAGGATACAATAAATGTAATAGTCAGATTTTACAAATGCAGTGTAATTCATGACAGATTTGATTTTCAATGACCGTTTGTGTAAATGATAGATGGTGTGCAGTGCAGTGATGGGGGGCCCTTGTGATGGTCTGGCTGATGGAATGGCAGAGTCATTGGAGGCGGTTTCTATTAGCAACCAGCAATGTCTGTCCAACACAACAGCTCTGAAGTGGATCAGAGAGCATCTTAGTCCAATGCTGCAAGGCTTTAACCCTACTGACCAAAACTATGTAGACAAAGTACTCAGGTGATCACACGTACAATAGAAAATACACATGACATAAAAGTTGCCATTATAAGCAAGCTTTAATACGCACATGCAAGACTGAGTTTTTTTGTTGTTGTGTATGTTCTGCAGAGATTTCTTCATGGCACGTTACCTGGAGCACAAGGACAGTCTTAACAGAGAGAAGGAGGAGGGGTTGAGTGATGAAACAGTGTCTGAGGCTCCCACACTGGCCCCTGCCAAAGACAAGAAAGGTGGTGAGAAAGGTAAAGGAACTTAAAGGGTTAGTTCACCCAAAAATGAAATATTTGTCATTAATTACTCCCCCTCATGTCGTCCCAAACCCGAAGGACCTTCATTCTTCTTCGGAACACAAATTAAGATATTTTTGATTAAATCTGAGAGCTATTTAATTACCACTTTCAAAGCCCAGAAAGGTAGTAAAAACTTCATTAAAATAGTACATGTGACTCCAGTGGTTCAACCTTAATTTTATGAAGCGACGAGAATACTTTTCGTGCGCAAAAATCGAACAAAAATAATGACTTTCTTCAAAAATTTCTTCTTGTCTGTGTCAGTCTTTTACCCAGTAAAATAAAGGCTAAGACACTGTAGTCATATGGACTGTTTAAACAATGTCTGGGCTTTGAAAGTCTTAATTAAATAGCTGTCTATGGAGGGGAGTGTTCTGAAGTCTTACGGTCTTGGAACGACATGAGGGTGAGTAATTAATGACAGAATTTTCATTTTTGGGTGAACTAAACCTTTAATGTTTTGCCATTTCTCCAAGGTTTTTAGTTGTGTTGCAAATTAAATTCTCACAATAAATATTTCTGAAAGATTCCACACTTCTCTCTTTCATAGAAACCCTTCTGGGAGCTGCTATAGCTACATTAGCAGCGCGTATTGAGTTGAGTAGCAATCTATGTGATGATGGCTCTATTTCACCTTTTCATTTAATCCAAACTATGTTAAAATCTTAGAGAAATATTTAAATGTGCCTCAAGAAACATTTCTACTGTAGAAGACCTTTTACCCCTACAGAAATGAATAGTACTTTAGATTTTTTTTAAATTATGGTCTTCAGTTTTTTTATTCTAAAGTGAGTGGGGTCGTGGCTCGTGTTGATTGCCATGTTGACATCACACGATCGTTTGAATGCTTCTCACTTAATCTCAGTAACCTATTATTATACATTTCTGAGAGGAACACAATGAATCACGCGTCATACATATGACTGATACGATGACATCAGTAACTGAAACCTTTGATTATTAATCTCTCTTAAGATTCAGGTGATGTATGTAACAATGCACATCCTTTAATCTGACCTCTCTGTCCCCTGCACTTTCTCTTAGTGTCATTATGTCTTTGTTCCCAGGTAAAAAAGGGAACAGCACGGAAAAGCTCCTCCCTCCTGCAGAACCCCCAGAGCCGAGGCTGCCAGGGGCCATGGCAGTTGGTGTTGTTTCTTTGGTGGTGGCTAAAACCGCTGCCAGACTTTTAGGAGCACCCCTATACCGACATATCACATCATTAAGAGTCCTGCAGGTACACTACTGATCAAAAATTTGGGGTTGGTAAGATTTTATGATAACTTTTATGCTCAACAAGGCTGCATTTATTTAATCAAAAATACTATACAATTATTATTAGGATCAGTGGTGTGCTGCTTAATATTTTTGTGGGAATGTTGATACATGAAAATATATACTTATAATATTATTTTTTATTTTCTTTTTAATTGCTAATGCAACCTTTTACAACACAGACTGAACAAAATTAGAAATTTCTTGTTAATTGGTTGACCTAAATTGGTATTATCTAATTGTGTACTTAAATTTAACAACTGACAGGTTGATTGTAATCCATCACATACCTTCTATCAGTTATCTGACTTTATCAAGATGAATATTCAGTCACAATTTAACTCTGAGTTCGTCATATTTTATTACAATTTTCTAAACTATTGCAAATTAATTTGGTTTGACTGTTTAAACATGTATCTGTGTGTATCCAAATACACTCACCTAAAGGATTATTAGGAACACCATACTAATACTTTGTTTGACCCCTTTCGCCTTCCGAGCTGCCTTAATTCTACGTGGCATTGATTCAACAAGGTGCTGAAAGCATTCTTTAGAAATGTTGGCCCATATTGATAGGATAGCATCTTGCATTTGATGGAGATTTGTGGGATGCACATCCAGGGCACGAAGCTCCCGTTCCACCACATCCTAAAGATGCTCTATTGGGTTGAGATCTGGTGACTATGGGGGTCATTTTAGCACAGTGAACTCATTGTCATGTTCAAGAAACCAATTTGAAATGATTTGAGCTTTGTGACATGGTGCATTATCCTGGTGGGTGCATGGTGGCCATAAAGGGATGGACATTGTCAGAAACAATGCTCAGGTAGGCTTTGGCGTTTAAACAATGCCCAATTGGCTCTAAGGGGCCTAAAGTGTGCCAAGAAAACATCCCCCACACCATTACACCACCACCACCAGCCTGCACAGTGGTAACAAGGCATGATGGATCCATGTTCTCATTCTGTTTACACTAAATTCTGACTACCATCTGAATGTGTAAAAAAAATCATCAGAAATCGAAACCAGGCAACATTATTCCAGTCTTCAACTGTCCAATTTTGGTGAGCTTGTGCAAACTGTAGCCTCTTTTTCCTATTTGTAGTGGAGATAGTAACAGAGTAGTACCCGGTGGGGTCTTCTGGTGTTGCAACCCATCCGCCTCAAGGTTGTGTGTGTTGTGGCTTCACAAATGCTTTGCTGCATACACTGGTTGTAACGAGTGGTTATTTAAAGGGTTAGTTCACCCAAAAATGAAATTTATGTCATTAATGACTCACCCTAATGTCGTTCCACACCCGCAAGACCGCCGTTCATCTTCAGAACACAGTTTAAGATATTTTATATTTAGTCCGAGAGCGTATCCAATTGTAGGCTTGTGTTGTAACGTGATTTCAGCAGTTTGACACGCGATCCAAATCATGAATCAATCCGCTGATTCATTACCGTTTTAATCTTTATTTGAGGTTTGAAAACAAATGCGGAAGAGAAGACAATGCTGAATAAAGTTGTAGTTTTTGTTATTTTTGGAACAAAATGTATTTTCGATGCTTCAAGAGATTCTAATTAACTAACTGATGTCACATATGAACTACTTTGATTATGTTTTTATTACCTTTATGGACATGGTCAGTAAAGTGTGCATACACTTGCCTCATGTGATTGGTTGAATAGATAATTGCATTAATGAGAAATTAGAACAGGTGTTCCTAATAATCCTTTAGGTGAGTGTATACATAATACATAATACAACACAACACAGACAGCACACATATATTATTTAAACACAAACTTATTTTGGATGCCATAAACCATTTGACATCTCAATTTGTATTACAATTACAAATATTACATAATATTATTAATATACATATTATAATATACATATTTCCTGGAACTTTTGCTTAATTTAATGAATCCTTTAATTAATCCTGAATAAAAATATTCTTTCTTTCAAAAAACATCTGAGCACAAAATCTAAAATGACCTAGAAACAATAATTCAGGGTTTTTTGGAGGCTAAGACCTTTTTAAGACCAATTAAAGAAATTCTAATAAATGGAAGGGAACATAACACATCAATTTGTTCTCTAAATGTAAATGTCTAGAAAGCACAGGATGAGAATTGTATTAGTGACACTTCGAAAATACAAGTTCGAAAATACAATTTTCTTTTATTGTACCTTCTGATTACACAGCAAAAAAGGTCTTCTTTACCAGTGCAAAATCAAATATCTAAAATATTCTTAAATCAAGTTACATTTACTTGATAAGCAAAATGACATACGAAAATAAATGATCTTGTGAAAGTTATTTTTTAATTTAAGCAAGAACCAATATCTGCCAAGGGGTTCAGAAAAATCCACATTTATTTTCATTGACAGATTCTTGTTTTAAAGTCCTCATGAAATCAAAATCGATTTTGTTTACTTTGTTAGCACATATTAGAGGTCTTAGGGTGAACAATTAATCCGTGCAAGTAAATACACAGAAAAAAATAGTTTGCCATGGTAATCTTTAATCAAAATCGGAAAAGTTACTTCTGCTCTGGAAATGGAGTTCCTTCTCAGCTGTGTCAGTTTGAAGGCTTGCATTTTAAAATGCGTAATCACTCCCCTCCAACTGTTATTCTGCTATGAGCGATGGATGGAGTTGAGGAGCGCTACTCTGCCCTCTGTTAAATTTTCTGTTTCACTTGCAAATAAGTCACAGCACTGAAGAAAACTCACTCGCTACTTCTGGTTCACTGGGACTTTAAGCATAAACTCACTTAATTGTGTTAAAAAAGAATACTTAATTTCTTAATTTCGCATCTTGATTTAAGGATGTTTTGCTATTTGTACTGGGATACAAAGAACTGTGTTTTTTTGCGCTGGATGCAATTTAATTTTGGAATTTAATTTAGAGCCCTATGAAATTTGTGGGTAAACTAATTACTTATATGGTAAATGATGGCAGAATTTTCATTTGTGGGTGAACTATCCCTTTAAGTGTACTGTCCCATCCCACTTTTGATTTATTCATCCAAAAATTTAGAAATTCAGTGAAATTTGCACATTATACAGAAAATTCCAATTTTTATTCATGGATTCTGTGATTCCGTACATTTTTTTCAGCTTTAAAGAAATCATAGGGCCTAGTTTAATGCCAGGATATTGAATTTAAGACTGCTCCCATTTAAGACATTTTAAGGCTTTAAATTGTCGATGGTCAAATCAAGACTTTTTAAGACCTGCTGAAACACTGTAATATGAAGTCGAACTTTTAAAGTGCATGTATATACAAACACACACGTGTTAATCGTCAAGTTGATATCAGTGTACTTGAGAAGAACTGCATTGTGGGTGAAGGCTTGTGTTCTGATGGAATTATTATACAGAAATACGCTGAGCACAATTCTGACGTAAATCTCCTTTTTATCCCTTTCCTTCACTTTCTGTGAACTGCTTTAGGCTCAGAATGAGATGCACTTGCCTGTGCCAATGATCACAATACTGAGCTGTGGAAAGAACTCTTTGGGTAAACTCAACCTTCTGGAGGAGGTCATTCTTATGCCCAGCTCGTCGCAAAGAGTCAGAGAAGTATGTATGCGAATGCATAAGATCCCACCTTTTCACACTTAAACACAAACACTCTGACGACAATCCATGTTGTCACTCTTATACAGTATTGTTCAAAATAATAGCAGTACAATGTGACTAACCAGAATAATCAAGGTTTTTCGTATATTTTTTTATTGCAACGTGGCAAACAAGTTACCAGTAGGTTCAGTAGATTCTCAGAAAACAAATGAGACCCAGCATTCATGATATGCACGCTCTTAAGGCTGTGCAATTGGGAAATTAGTTGAATTAGTTGAAAGGGGTGTGTTCAAAAAAATAGCAGTGTGGCATTCAATCACTGAGGTCATCAATTTTGTGAAGAAACAGGTGTGAATCAGGTGGCCCCTATTTAAGGATGAAGCCAACACTTGTTGAACATGCATTTGAAAGCTGAGGAAAATGGGTCGTTCAAGACATTGTTCAGAAGAACAGCGTACTTTGATTAAAAAGTTGATTAGAGAGGGGAAAACCTATAAAGAGGTGCAAAAAATGATAGGCTGTTCAGCTAAAATGATCTCCAATGCCTTAAAATGGAGAGCAAAACCAGAGAGACGTGGAAGAAAATGGAAGACAACCATCAAAATGGATAGAAGAATAACCAGAATGGCAAAGGCTCAGACATCAACTGGCCTAAAGAGAAATGGAGGAACATTTTGTGGACTGATGAGAGTAAAATTGTTCTTTTTGGGTCCAAGGGCCACAGGCAGTTTGTGAGACGACCCCCAAACTCTGAATTCAAGCCACAGTACACAGTGAAGACAGTGAAGCATGGAGGTGCAAGCATCATGATATGGGCATGTTTCTCCTACTATGGTGTTGGGCCTATTTATCGGATACCAGGGATCATGGATCAGTTTGCATATGTTAAAATACTTGAAGAGGTCATGTTGCCCTATGCTGAAGAGGACATGCCTTTGAAACGGTTGTTTCAACAAGACAATGACCCAAAACACACTAGTAAACGGGCAAAGTCTTGGTTCCAAATCAACAAAATTAATGTTATGGAGTGGCCAGCCCAATCTCCAGACCTTAATCCAATTGAGAACTTGTGGGGTGATATCAAAAATGCTGTTTCTGAAGCAAAACCAAGGAATGTGAATGAATTGTGGAATGTTGTTAAAGAATCATGGAGTGGAATAACAGCTGAGAGGTGCCACAAGTTGGTTGACTCCATGCCACACAGATGTCAAGCAGTTTTAAAAAACTGTGGTCATACAACTAAATATTAGTTTAGTGATTCACAGGATTGCTAAATCCCAGAAAAAAAAAATGTTTGTACAAAATAGTTTTGAGTTTGTACAGTCAAAGGTAGACACTGCTATTTTTTTGAACACACCCCTTTCAACTAATTGCCCAATTGCACAGCCTTAAGAGCGTGCATATCATGAATGCTGGGTCTTGTTTGTTTTCTGAGAATCTACTGAACCTACTGGTAACTTGTTTGCCACGTAGCAATAAAAAATATACTAAAAACCTTGATTATTCTGGTTAGTCACATTGTACTGCTATTATTTTGAACAAGACTGTATGTCAAGGGGTGCTATTATGGATCTTATGAGAGAGCACAGAGTCTCCGGATCAAAAGAAGAAGAAAAATTGTATTTATATAGCACCTTTCCATAGCTCAAGGTTGCTTTACATAGTGTTAGACAGTACATTTGCACACCCACATACACAATACAAGCACGGGTCTTATATAGCCACAGTATTCGAAATACAAATTAAATAGATATGTCTTTAGCTGGGTCTTGAAGGTAGACAGAGATGACATATTACATTACATATTAATGTAGGGGAAGCAAATTCCATAATTTAGGAGCATGACCTACCAGATGATCTGAGGGACCGGGCAGGAGAGGAGTAGATCAGACAAATATGGAGGTGCAAGACCATTTAATGCTTTAAATGTTAGAAGTAATAACTTAAAGTGAATATGTGATGCCACCGGTAGCCAGTGATGATCATGCATATATGTGAGCCACGTGAGCTACACACATGGTGGAGGTGACAACATTTGCTGCTGAGTTTTGAACATACTGTAACCTTGCAATACGTTTTTTTGGAAAGTGCAAGAAATAGAGCATTGCAATAATCCAGATGGGATGTAATTAATGGATTAATTAATATTTCTGCATCAGCCTAAGTGAGAGATGGTCAAAGACGTGCAATATTACGGAGATGGAAAAAAAGAGTTTTTAACAACAGAAGTATATGAGGCAAAACATATAGATGAGTCAAATAAGACACCAAGATTACGAACAGATGAAGGCGGCTTAAAGGGGTGATGAATTGAGAAATGAACTTTCCCTTGAGCTTTTGATATATAAAAGTTTATAATAATATAATATTATCCAGTAAGTTTCAGAGCTGAAAACGTCCTTGTTAGTCAAATAAAAGCTTTTATAGACACCAGGCCCAGAAAACAATAGTGTGCTTGATTCTTACGTCATACGTCTTCAGCACCTCTAATTCAGTAGCCCAGCCCATCAACTCATGGAGCTGTTCGGTCGATCACTAGCCAGCAGCAATAACAATGTGGAAGAACACAGTCGCTGCATAAAGCTTCCTTCGGATCATAATATTAGGAATGTGTGATGCTTCATTTATTTTTAATGAAGTTTCAGCTCACGTGGGGGAAGAACGTTTGTGTGCCAGTTGCCGCTTTCAAAATAATCTCTCCCTCATGCGAACTAAACTGACAGGGGCTAGATATGACAGCGGAGCTGAAGCTAATTAAATATGCAAATCTTATCCAATCCTAGCCGTGGGCGTTTACTTCCAAGTCTCCAGTGCGTCACGCCCATCAAAACCCAGTGTTCCGAAGAGAGCCTAAAAACCATTGTAGAAAATAGCCTAATACTTATTAGTTATGATGTTTTTGAATGTAAAAACCACAAGAATGTCATAAGTTGACCTCAGACAACAGTATAAAAAACTTTTAACTTAAACCCCATCAATTTCAAAGAACAGGTCCATCCTTTTTACTGAGGTTGCCAATCAGGAATTCAGTTTTGTTATTTAGTTTAAGGAAATTCAAGGACAAAATATCAATGCTTGATATCCCTGATAGATGCAGTAAGTGAGCCAGCCAAGGATGGACTATCAGAGCTGGTGGTGAGGTAAATTTGAATGTCATCAGCATAGCAATGAAATGGAAGTCTTTGCATGCATATGATGTTACCAAGTGAATATATATGAATGATAAACAGAGGTTAAACAGAAAACACAGGAGAAGAAGGAACAAAAACGAGTGATACAAGCGATCAGGAGTGAATCCGATCCGGACGTATTGTTTGGCTAAAACATGATTGTCTCAGCTTTTGTATAAAAAAGTGCCCAGTATCCTTACCCAACATATCAAGTGTTGAAATAAAAGAATGCATGAAGCTAGAATTAAAAGTTTTTTGTTGTTTAAAAGAAGAGGTTCTGTTATTTCTTTTAATATATTGCATGTTCTGATATTTATAAAACAAAATATTCTTCTTTTAACCTTACTGGAAGAACGTTTGTTCATAACTTTAGGAGAACTTTGCCACAACCTTAGTCAATGTGAGCCACTGGGCTTTTAGTAAACTAGGCTGTGCATAGCTCAGAGGTGTTAATGCTTTGGCGACTACTCTCGCCTGTCTTTTAGTGTATATGTTATGTGAATGCATGTGTTGTCCTCGCAGGTCATCGGCATGGGCCTTGAACTGCAGTGTGAAATGAGGAGAGTTTTGAATGGATCAGCATATAAAGCAGGGGTAAGGATGCTCTCATATGGTTTGACTCAATGACAAAGGAACGGAACGCTCTCTGCTCCGGCTCACACAAAAGCATCACAAATTACGTGGGGATTTTTTTGATGCTTTGATGGGATAATTATCTGCACATCACCATCTGAATGAAATAAACAGGCCCAAATCATGTGCAGGGCTTATGAATGGCGACTGAACCACTTAACAGCATGTCACACAATAAATATATATTTATGTTTAGATGGGAGGCTATTACTGGTGCACTTTGAATTGTGGGAACCTCATGGCACTAATGCTATAGCCTCGGTAAAGGCGTTCGTAACATTATGATGTTGTGAAAAAAAATGATCATTATGATCAATGACATTTTAAAATATATTAAAATCAAAAACAGGTCATTCACCATATATTTTTAGACATTTTTATTTCTTTTCAACAACATATTACTCTATCACTCACCTGTTCTCTTTCTGTCTCAGCCTATAGGTGTATCAGATGAGGGAGCGTTACAGGTGGGGTTTGAACATCCCGAACAGGCTCTTGATCTGGTCAGAGAGGCGTGTGCTAACCTGGCACTGTCTCTGGGTTCAGAGTCAGACCTGCGCTTGGCTATAAACTGTGCAGCACATGGCCTCATGGACTATGTGAGTATTGGGAACACAGAACAAGGAGTTTATTAGGCTCATATTCAAGTACTAAATTAGACACAACACATTCAAAATGAGTCTTAATAACACACAGTAACCATTTTAAACGTTTCTCTTGCTGTTTTCTAGTCACGTGGGAAGTATGAGGTAATGTCAGGCTGTTACAAATCCCCAGATGAGTTGGTGGACATGTACGAGGGGCTGATTAATAAATATCCAGCTATCAAATCCCTCATTGATCCTTTCAGGAAAGAGGCGAGTTAAAAAAAAAACCATTAAACTCCTTATTTATCTGTATAAAGCAATAAAAGTGACTTTACTGTGTGTCATGGTGCTCATCTGGTAGACCAAGGAATGATTGACCTGACAGCGTGTCTCTGAGTTTAGGATGTAGATCAGTGGGAGAGACTGGCCTCAGTGATTGGGCAGTCCTGCTGCCTGATTGCAGATGTAGCATCCAATCACTGTCCTCGCTGGAGTGACGCGAAACCCCTCCCACCTGGGGTCACTGGGGTCATTAAGAGGCACCACAATGATATGACCATCTCTGACCTTATTCAAAGCATAGCAGAGCAGAAAGGTAGGCTCCAAACATAAGCAAACAGTACATTGGGTGCCAACTGTTTGTTCTTTCATAAGTTGTTTAGATAATAATTTGTAAAAGTATAATGTCCAAGTCTAAATATATTGCCTATAATAAGTACACAAGTCTTCCCTATGTGGATTGAGATGCAGAGACGATGCTGGCTGCAGGCTGTGGTGATACATCAATTGTTGACCTGGTGGGTTGGTCATATTTCTTGATATTTCATGTCTTTTATTAATAATAATACAAAAATAATAGTGAAATCAGAATCATTCAGCTCCTGAATATGCACCAATGAATATATCATTCATATATATATATATATATATATATATATATATATATATATATATATACAATCATACATTTGAAACAAAATTGACTAATTTACAAACTATTATCATAGCATATTTGCACAAAAAGGGATGAAAACTAAACAAATTTTGCTGATTTGATTAGTGACCTATAATGCAGTCTTAAATATTTCTTCATTTGATTTGTTTTACATTTTTCAAAGTCCTAAAACTTTTCCAGTTGAATTAGATTTCGAGTCCCAGGTTTTAAGTTTTGGACCTCACCATTTGTATGTGTTTAAAGGCCGTAGGGTCAGGCGTGTCCTTTCTCAAACTGGGCGGGTTGAGAGGAGGGAAGCGAATGGACAAATACAATCGTCTTATGGCGATAGAAGAAGAACTGGAGCAGGAGGGGATCTTGGGTACGATTCTCTCTTTCACACATTCTCACACCCACATAATAGAAACCAGCATTAGTAGAATCTATATTCAGAAAACGAGCATGTTTCAATGTATAGTACCTTTGTGTCTTGCAGGTGCTAGAGAAAAAAAACAGCCTCTGTCAGACCTTTCCGAAACATTGAACTCTGGAAGCGGCTGTGACTCTGTGACCATCTCTTCTCAATGACATCTTGATAGGACTTCATCTCCTGTCTGCCTAACATTATCACAGTAGGGTTTGTCTGAACTGAGCATGACATCAAAACTTCTTATAAATTATAATTCACGTCAAAATATATTTTTTGGTGCAAGACTGTAAACTGACTCACCTCATCTAGCAAAACACCATGTTCCTGTGTGATATGTTTTAGTGCTTATAGACGGTTTATACATTTTTGAAAAAAATAATTAAACATGTTTTTAATAAAGTGTACCCAAAAAATGTAAAGATGCATTTTAATATTTGTCACAGTAAACATTTCCACATAGATTTTTCCACCATATAATTATTGTGATTGAGGTCTAATATTGCCCGCAAAATGTATTTAATTAAATGTGTGTATTTTCTTTCCTGAGTTCTTTTCCATTCCTTGTGTTTCAGATGTACCTGCAAGATAAAAATGACAAATTATTAATACAAAATGAATCCCAAAATTAATTTTGTATTATATATTATGTATTTATATATAAAACACATATATTACACATATTTAAATACATAATTTCTGCATTTAATTACATAATTTAAATATTTAAATACTTTTAGTATTAATTAATTAAATAGTATAATAATTTAAATTCTAAAATGCTACTTTGATTTTTTTTAAAAACTCCTTTCCCCATTTGTTCTCGTGTTTTTTTGAGAAATCAAAGCTGTTCGTCAATTATGAAGAGGCATAAAACAACCCATCACTTCCTTCTCCACATCCTCGTCTCACTATATACAGACAACAGATACTGACACACACAGTGACTGAATGGGGCCAATTATCCAGCCTGTTCAAAAGGGCAGCAGTGTCCGCTTCATACAAGTGTTTGTGTGTGTTTATGTGTTTGTGTGAAAGAGTGTGAATGGACTGTTTTGTGTTAACAAGTGAGAGAAAACACAAACCCACAGCTGTGCTGCTAAACTACCGACCCTCTTCAAGAACGTGATGCGTTCAGCTCACAACATGTTTGTTATCTTGTTTACCTATTAATTGATTTATATAAATCCTGAATTTTCTAACATTGCACCTTTTAAGGAGAGAGAAACAGCTCTGAGAAAGTGCACCAAAGTTACATGATGCAGAGCAGACAGCATTTTGACCACAAGTGTACAATATGACATCTGTAAAAAAAGAAGACAAAAAAAAAAAAAAGTCATTTCAACATGGCAGGATTGGAAAGGGTTGCTGGAGATGTGCACAGAGACAAAGATTTGAGACCAGCATTACAAGTACTCTGACTCCCCACCAGGCAATCATTTTGTTTGGAAAATAAATAAAACTAACAAAACAGGCGAAATTAAGTGTTTTACACATACATACATTGCACGCACAAGCTGGGCTCCAAATTGATGGTGTTTTGTGTTGCATGACTATGGTTTCGAAATAAGTGCAAGACAAGAGTTACAGAACACAATAAAAAAAAAGCTAACGCAAGACAGACAGAAATGGCAGCCCAGCATGAAGTTTCATGATTATAAGCTTGTTGAGATCGACATAATGTTTATAGTACATTGATTAAGAGAAACTGTAGGCCAGACAAAGATAGAGAGACTACAATTGAACAAGAGATTTACTCATTTACAACTTACATCTTCAACAAATCGCGAACCGGAAAAGGCAACAAATCAAAATGCGCTACTGTGAGTTGATTATTGATTGTCTTTTGAGAGCTCCTGGGGAATGGTTGTTGAAACTGATGAAAAACTCTCATTCTAAAAGGATCCAGATGCTTTCCAGAATCGTTATCATCCCAGTTTCTTATCTTATCTCTCCCACATCTAGTTTAAAGGTTATAATGTAGATATTCACGCACAGTTGTGGCATATACAGTAGAATTTGTTTTATTAACCCTGCTTTATTAACCCTCTCCTTTAAGATATTAAACAATGATTAAATAAATACAATTTGAGGAAATTATACATATATATATATTTTTATATATATTAAATATGAATAAAAAAAAATCTGTTACCATTGTTACAAAATGATATGTTTTATAGTGTTTATAACAGTGACACTGTAAAAAAAATATATGTTTACAATTTCTATAAAACATTTAAAGACACAAGAATTTGTAATTTCAGCCAATCATAAGATGCAACTTTAATTTGATACTTGACTGAACATAAACGTGTACTGTCAGAAATTAAGGCAACGCATCAACCAATTCTTCATAAAAAAAGATGTGCCAATGGAACATCATGAGAGTTATGAGAGAAAATACATACAAAAGGCTTTTAGACCCTTCTAAACGGCTCTTTCCACGCTACATACACAGCTAGCCTACTGCAAAACTATTAAACATCGTCAAATATGGTTGTTTTCATGAACATTGTTGTTTATATTTCACATAAACAACCTCATGGCTTTCCTTAGACATGAAGCTACAGCTGGAAAAATTCCACAAAGCTCTTCAAATCACAAAAAGCGCTTTTCAAACACAGCCTTGAGTTGGAGTGTACAATGTGTGTTATTCTCTGTTGCAGACCAGGGTCAGGCGTGGAAAAGAGTAAAAGGAAGAGAAAATGGGAGAAAGAGAGAGTAAGTAGGGAATAAAGTTTCATCTTGTGTCCGGGAAGATTTAACCCCATGAAGAGGTCTAAGCCGCACTGGAAATTGTGCCTAAGTTTGTGAAAGCAGTGGAAAGGCGTCACTGAGCCTTAGCACAGACACACACATCTCCTGTTTCACTGCAAAACAACATCACAGCAGCTGCAGCTCACCGGAGGAAATGAAATCCTGTTGTGTAACGAGGCATGACAAACGTCACACCATTGTATAAATCTGATCTAGTGTGCGTTGGAGACTGAATAAAACACTTCTCTGCGGACTGGATGGGAAAAGATGCAAAATTTCAAGGATCGAATTCACAGTGGACAATGTGAAATGTAGAAGATGTTTATCCACAATACCTATGAACAAAGCAAACGCTTAATCGCTGACCTCAGGTCAACAGCAGATGCTTTAAGACTATCCTGAATGATTTTCCAGTCTTGTAGACTATCAACAAGACCTTTAGATCACATCAAGGTCTGACTGATCTTTCTTTAAAATGACTTTTATGGCTGCATCAAACTGATCAAA
The DNA here is from genome assembly GCF_024679245.1 of Pseudorasbora parva. Lineage (NCBI taxonomy): Eukaryota > Metazoa > Chordata > Actinopteri > Cypriniformes > Gobionidae > Pseudorasbora > Pseudorasbora parva. Next base: position 24,569,085 of record NC_090181.1, on the reverse strand, counting down.
ATAAGACAGTCAAGACATTTATAATGTTACAAAATATTTTAATTGCAAATAAATGCTGTTCTTTTGAAAGAATGTCCACAAACAGCTGTTTTGAACTATGATCAGCTTCTGAAGGATCACAATATTACAGTTTTCACTGTACTTCTGCAGCCTTGGTGAGCATTATTGGGGATGCTATTTCATGCATTCTGAATTATTTACACAGTTAAAGTTTTTGATTCTCATGCTAAACATGGCCAAAATAAAAACAAAAATTGTTGGATGTATGACGGAGTATTTCTGTGCCAAATACACTCCTTCAGGATTCAAACCAGTTTCGGAAAGTTTTTTTGAGTATGAAGTCATAAATGGCAGAAGTCCTTGAATGGGCACTTCTCCCAGATGAGCGTGTGTGCACAACAACTAGCTCTAGAGCAAGGGTGTCAACAACGAGCTTCGTTCACATTACGGGAGCCGTCTGCAGTTGAGTACTGTCATTTTGTTTTTAGACCACGAAATCAACAGTGTAACTAAAGAAGTGAGTTTCTGGTTGTGAGGGAAAGATAACCCTTGTTCAGCTTCCCAAATAACCCAGCATTAAGTAAACAGAGGATGCAGCAACGGAATTCATTCTGCAAGTGTTCATCAAATGTCTGTGTTTTGTTGGCAATTGGTGCATAAGTGCATATAATGTAATCAATAAGAACGTACCGTGAAAGTTATCCAGGGATAATGCCATGATGTATTGTATGTGCCATAAGAGTGTGTGTGCTCAAGATTCTTTAGTTCCGCCTACTGCACGCCTTCACAAGTTTAACTGTTTTCGGAAAGAATTGGTACAGCTTATCCATCTTTCATGATAAAACTAAAGACTCTTCAGAGATATGAAGGATGCAATACTACTCTATAGGTACTCAAGTTTAACAAGAGATTGGCAGAAACTGTGTGTTATGCCCCCCTTAAAGACTTCTTTAAAAAACATAACAAATGCGAACCGACCCAAACATTTGAACAGTAGCGTATATATAGTTCTATTGACATCTAAAGTTTTGAAGGGCATTAAAATGGCATTATTGGATTTCTTTTCTAGTAGCGTTCATTAATAAAGAAATTGAGTGTTTTCAAATTGCACTTCAGCCCTACTTGATGGGAACACAGAAGAAAAGAAAAAAACCTATAGAAATGTGCAGCCACTTAGAAATTATAATTTGACTACATGAACATTTTGAACTTCCAACAAAAAAGAAATATCACGAACCTTTCAAAAATTTCTCCTTCCATTGACATTTCAGAAAAAGGGTCTATGTTGCTGGAAGCAGGCATGTGTTCTTTTCTATCTAAACCAAAGTACTTTTTCTGTATAACAACACCTTACGAAAGTCTGACCTCCTTTAACAAAGCATTTAGAGTGTCACAAAGATCATCTGCCTCTTACAATGTCTCTTCTGGGCTGCCATAAATGAAACCTCCTCCTTAGGCCCGTGGCTATGCATGCTTTCAGAAAACTTCAGCCACTTAAGCCATTCGTTTAAACTTAACCGCTTTGTATATTCTATTCAATAGCGCTTTACCGTCATGTTGGCATGTGAACAATTTGAAAAAGAATAACAGAATAACATTTCATTACAGCTCAGGCCATAGATCAATTTATTGTATGTTATTTTAAAAAATTGTCTCAGGAATAATAGTCATGTGTTTGATGACCCAAAATTGTTTCTCTTTTCTATTGTTGGTGAAAACACCAATTTCTTTGAGAGAAAGACCAAAGCTAAATGAGAAAAAAAAAAATCCAGATTCATGAAACGGTGAAAAGACTTTTAAAAAGGGTTCACACTAGTGGCTTGTAATTACAGAACGGGACATTACAAGGTTAATACTAGTCTAGCCAAAGCCATTTAAAAACACACTAGGTTGGCACATGTTCAAGGCTAGTCACCAACGCCCCTTAAGAAATGCTTCTCACACAGACAAAGCATGTGTCAAAAACTTTGTTCAGTGAGGACGGTCCAGCCAAAGTATTAGACTGTGGGACCGAGGGGATTTAGTTTCACTGCTATTAAAACCTTGCAGACATGTAAAGTCCATCGCAGCGAAGAAAATAATCAAACATTATACCACTGAAAGATTTGTACATGTCCTCATGCTAATACAACTTCACTAGTATGTTTCTTTCATAGCTCAGGAGGATAGATTTACTCATTAAAATAAGAGTAAATCAACTCTAACTTTTCTGAAAAATTGTCAAAATGTTGAAATTCAGTAATAGTAGCTATAAAGCTAAAAAAATTATTGTGGATGCAGTTGTGATTTATGACGAATATTTGAGTAATCCTGCAATCAGACTCAAACTGCTAAAATTTGCTAAATAACATTGTTGAGATTACTATAATAATCTCTTGCGAAACAAGCAACCTCTTGTACAACTGGCATGTTGTTTAATGTTTAAAGGTTTGGATCTGTAACATTTTTTAGATGCGTTTGTAAGTCTCTTATGCTCACCACGGCTGCATTTATTTAATCAAAAAACAGTTATAATCTAAAATACTATGACAATTTAAAATGTTTTCTATTTGAATATATTTTAAAACATACTTTATTCCTGTGATGGCAAAGCAGAATTTTCAGCATCATTACTCCGGTCTGATTCCAGTCTGATTACTGATTCTTCAGAAACATTTATTATTATAATTATAGTCAACAATTGCTCTGCTTAGAATTAACTTTTGATCAATTATTGATTAAGTATTAATTTCTTTCAAATTATAAAACAAATAAAAATGACAAATAATAATATTTTTAAAAAAATGACTGACCCCATTTTTTATGTTATAGTGCATGTTAAAATTCTGAATCATACCGTATATAAAATATAATATTTTATGGATTTGGAAGATATGGAAATTTAAGACATTGAATAGACATTTTTTAAAAACAAACAAAAAAATGCTAATAAATTGGGATTAAATGGTTTGACCCAGCAAAAAATAATAATAAAGAAAAACAGCTCACACATTTGCCAATCGTTGTCAAGTCGCATTACGGCAGAAATTCTGCAAGTATTACATTTTCGTTTTTCAGACATGTGTTTGGGTAGTTTGGATGAATTGCACTGCTACAGGAAGACATATTATGTTAGTGTTTTATTGTATGGCTCTGCATAAAAGAGCAGATACTTACAACCTATGAGCTCCTATGAGGGATTGAGAAGGTCAGTGTATGGTTGGTGTGTGTTGCGGTGTGTTCTTTTCCCTCGTGTCATGGCCTTGTTCTGGCTGGGTTTGCTCAATCTTGGTCAGATCCAGAACACTACTGGGATTCGCTGGTGGGGAAGGGATGAAAAGTTAAATGGATGTTCTGGCTCAAGGGACAGAGAAAATGTAGTGAAATGTGCGTGTGCTTGACTGACTTTTATTCTTAGCAGTCTTCAATGCTTCCCTCCGTCTGTGCAGGGCTTTCTCTAGCTCGGACTTCGGTGTCGGTGATGGAGGGCGTGTCTCAGGCGAAGAGGACGGGACGGTACGCTTGACAGAGGTCTAAATAGAAAGATTCCATTATCATGCTAACAGCTAGTTTTCAATTCTATTGCAACACATTTATTACACTATTTTGTTTTAATTAAAAACATGTACTTTCATATAAAATAGTGGTGATTATATATTTAATTATAAATAAAAATAAAATAACCATTCCTGACCAGGATTCCCTGAAGTTCCTGTATGGCAGAATTTGATGTCTGTTCTTTCTGCAAGGAAAGCCATCAGAGTAATAATTAAGCAACTTGTCATAAAATGAAAGACTATGTAAGTGGGTGTTATTATTTAAAAAAAGTTAATTTGTAATGAAACACTGCTATATCGCCAAGGATGCATAATTTGAGCAAAAATACAGTAAATGCAATAATACTGTGTATTATATATATATATATAAAAAAAACCCGAAAGGGGTCAAACACAATATTAGTTTGGTGTTCCTAATAATCCTTTAGGTGAGTGTGTGTGTGTGTGTATACTAATACGGTGTTTGACCCCTTTCACCTTCAGAACTGCCTTAATTCTATGTGGCATTGATTCAACAAGGTGCTGAAAGCATTCTTTAGAAATGTTGGCCCATATTGATAGGATAGCATCTTGCAGTTGATGGAGATTTGAGGGATGAACATCCAGGGCACAAAGCTCCCGTTTCACCCCAGCCCAAAGATGCTCTATTGGGTTGAGATCTGGTGACTGTGGGGCCATTTTAGTACAGTGAACTCATTGTCATGTTCAAGAAACCAATTAGAAATTATTCGAGCTTTGTGACATGGTGCATTATTCTGCTGGAAGTAGCCATCAGAAGATGTGTACATGGTGAGCATAAAGAGATGGACATAGTCAGAAACAATGCTCAGGTAGGCCGTGGCATTTAAATGATGCCCAATTGGCACTAAGGGGCCTAAAGTGTGCCAAGAAAACATTCCCCAAATCATTACACCACCACCATGTAACAAGGCATGATGGATCCATGTTCTCATTCTGTTTACGCCAAATTCTGACTCTACCATCTGAATGTCTCAACAGAAATCGAGACTCATTAGAACGGCTCAAGTTTGTGCATGTTGTGGCTTCACAAATGCTTTGCTGCATACCTCGGTTGTAACTAGTGGTTATTTCAGTCAAAGTTGCTCTTCTATCAGCTTGAATCAGTCGGCCCATTCTCCTGACCTCTAGCATCAAGGCATTTTCGCCCACAGGACTGCCACATACTGGGCAGTCCTGTGTTTTTCATTGCCTGATGTTTTTCCCTTTTCATACCATTCTTTGTAAACTCTAGAAATGGTTGTGGGTGAAAATCCCAGTAACAGAGCAGATTGTAAAATACTCAGCCCGGCCCATCTGGCACCAACAACTATGCCACACTCAAAATTGCTTAAATCTCCTTTCTTTCCCATTCCAACATTCCGTTTGAAGTTCAGTGGCTGGTCGCACCAAAGATAAAGAATCATACATAGAACATAAAGAATCAAACGGTCATGATTCAAGATTCGGATTGCGTGTCAAACTGCTGAAATCACATGACATTGGCGATATGAATCACGAATCAATCTGCTGATTTGCAACCGTTTGATTCTTTATTTGAGGTTTGAAAACAAACGTGGAAGAGAAGACAATGCTGAATAAAGTCATTTTTTTTGTTATTTTTGGACCACAATGTATTGTCGACGCTTCAAAAGAGTCTAACTAACCAACTGATGTCACATATGGACTACTTTGATGATGTTTTAATTACCTTCTGGACGTGGACAGCAAGTGGGCATACACTTACATTCAAAGGACAGAAAGCACTTGGACTAAATCTAAAATATCTTGAACTGTGTTCCGAGGATGAACGGAGGTCTTACGGGTGTGGAACAACATTAGGGTGAGTCATTAATGAAAGAAATTTCATTTTTAGGTGAACTAACCCTTTATGTTTATTTAAATTTAAGTTAATTAAGTATCGTATTTAATGGAAATGTATTTTTTACCGTTGGTAAGCCTACATGAGGCAAAATAAGTTACAATAATGAAGGATAAACTGAAAATCAAAACATTTCAAACACAATTTCAGCTCTCGTATTTGAAGGCTACTTTTGGATCATTGAGGGTAAACATCATATAATACGACTACGCATTACTTTACGGAGAGCTTAAGACCTACTAACTACGTTCTGCCTTAAGATCAAATGGTGCAACCGAAAAAAGTACAGAGATCGTTATAAACTAGCTAGTAGTTACTAGTTACTACTACTACTATGTTCAAATTTAAGAAAGAACTTACGAACGACTGGTGCAACCCTACCCAGGAGATTGTCTTGACCAGGACCACACCCCTAAATGCATTGAAGCAACTGCCATGTGATTGGTTGATTAGATAATGGCATTAATGAGAAATTTATCAGGTGTTCCTAATAATCCTTTAGATGAGTGTATATATACAGTGTTGTGAAGTAACGGAATACATGTACCAGCGTTATGTATTCAGAATACAAATTATGAATAACTGTATTCCGTTACAGTTACAATTTAAATAGTTGGCATTTAGTATACAGTTACTTTGTTGAAACCAATGGATTACATTACATGATTTCTCAATGTTAAGTGGTCTCTTAATTTTTTCCAGAGCTAGCTATATATATATATATATATATATATATATTTTTTTTTTGCTTGTTTGTTTTTTTTTGTTTGTTTTTTTGTTATATGTTACTGTCTCTAAACAAACAATTAATTGGGAGTAACTAGAACAATTGATCGGCAATCGTATAACTAACTTAATTTAATTACAATGATAAACTGTGTAGAACAGAAAGTTAAGAGCTTTTATACTTTAACAGCTCTTAACTTTCTGTTCTGTACAGTTTATCATTGTTATTAAATTAAGTTAGTTATACGATTGCCCTGTTGTTCCACTGAGAGTTTGTATGGCAAGTTGTATTCAGACTGTGAGAGTTTTGTATGAGTTTTTATAAAAAATGTACCGGTCCAAGTCTGGCTCTGTTGGTTGTCTGGGAAACACTTCGGAGTTGAACTCCGTTTTTGATTCGCTGCATCATCTCATTCACTGCTTCTTGTCTGATGTCCTTCTCTGTCAGATTAAAACACAGATTGACACACACTCATTGCCTGAATCTTACTTCAGTTATAGAATATGCAGTTGCACTTATGATAAATAGCATTTATGTAGATAAACACAAGCCTGCTGCTTTTCATCAGCAGTCAATTTAGGCAAAGAATAATATCAGACATACTGATACAACAAAACAGAATTGCAAGGGTTTCTTTTTGAGCTGGCATGTACAGATATTAAAAAAACAAATCAAAAGAAAGTTGATCAATGGAGTTTGTCTTTGTTTGGTGGCCTTGGAAACATTTTTAATCATTCTGTCATTAACTGGAACAAAAAAATTGAATATTATCTGCTTACCAGTCTGATGTTTTTCGGACAAATTTTGCAAAGACTAAATTGGCAGTGCATTTCAGAGCTCAGCATAGTAAAATAAAAAACTTCTTTTCATATGAGATCATAAAAATGTTGTTTGATATTAACAAGAACAACCTGGAGAAAACCGCAATTACAAGAAAATATCTAAGCTTTGGCCTGCACTTATACTTATCATAGGATGTGAAAGAATTTTAGTCAATGCATTCAAAAGATCACCATTCCTTGTAAATATTCAAACCCAGTTAATTAAGCACTAGTGATAAAAGAAAGGCTAAAGTTCACCAGTTAAATCCTATAAAACTGAACATCGTGCTAATAACTTAAGAATTGTTAGTGTTTGTCCTTCAGCGAAAATCTTTCTTATTCTGTTCCCTCTTTTTTTTTTTGTATAACTTTACTTTATGCAGAATAGTATACATTAATTACATTTCGTCCGATTGAATACACTGCATCTTTATATTGACACTAAACATTGATCAAAAATGTCTTTCATGCAGCTTGAGGAAACAATGAAAGAACCTTGAACCATCAGCCATTACTAATTACGGTGCTTTTTAATGATCAATCTGTGTAATCTTTGCATTTAATAATTATTGCGCGCATCCTTCAACCAGCAGGACTTTTAACCTCAGTAAATTTATAGAATGGAAAGGAAATATGTCAGGTCTTTGCTCTTTACCTGGGGCTTTCTCAGAGGAGTCTTTCTCCACTAATGCAATTTCAGAGCTTACATTTTTTTTCTTACGAAGTATAGACAGTAATGAGCTGAAAGAGAAAGAGACAAAATAAAGAATAAGAAAAATATCTACTGACTTTTTTTATTAAACAATAAAAAAAGAGATAAAAGTAAAAGAAAAATGGAAAAACTTTTGTCCAGCAAATTCTCAAATGTCAAAAAGGGTGGTACAACTGCAACCATGGCTCTTTTATTATAATTGACAAGGTAATAACAATAAACATGATAAAAACTGATCCTTGAGGCAGAGTGAAGGCCCCTCAAATACTGGTAAAAACTGCAAGTACAGGTAGGTTGGTACACTTTTCATGTCAGGTGGTCCAACTACAGTATATGCATACTAGAGCTGCAACTAACGATTATTTTTTCTGTCGACTAATCTAAGGATTATTTTTTCGCTTAGTCGACTAATCTAACTATTTATTTTTTTACCCTTTGAAATTTTTCACAATTTTGTGGCACCCTCTCGCAAGTTACGCTAGAGGTGTAACAGTACAGATTGCTCACGGTTCGCTTTGTATCACGATTTTAGGTTCACGTTTCAGTACAGTTCGGTATTTGCTATGTTCAGGGGAAAAAGGACTACTGTCAAATGAAAATAAAGAAAATAAGAACAGATAACTTAAATAGAAGCAGCAGCACAAATAAATACTATTGAGCAAAGATGAGAATAAAATAAACAATGCTTTTCAGGTTTTTCAGGTGGGTCTAAAATTAGTTTTTAGGTAGAGAAATGGAATAAAGTAATCAAATGTAAAATAACTGCACATTTAACTGTTCAGGTCTCCTCAGGTCTATACGGTAAATTCTCAACTGTGCGACAGAGTCAGTTGGTTATGACGCAATCGTTAGCCTATTTTTACAAAAACAGCTTCTGCGGGGCGATAGTGTAAGATACAATGTAACGGAGCCTTTTATGCATTGTCGTGTTTCTTTAGAAATAAACAATGGACAAATGGAGTCTTTAAACGTCTCAGATGTAAAGTTATTCACTGTCAAAGTGAATCAAAAATGAATGGGAGTCAATGGAATGCTAACAGCAGGTGATGGCTTGGTTAGCAATGGCAGCCCCTAGGGGTGGAACGCTTTCCGAGCGCTAGATTACCCCCTTGGTGCTGCCGCGTGATGAAGGCGTGTCGCAACTCTGTTATTCAACTGCTCTGGTTGTAAAAGCTGTCACACTAAATGCGCCAAAATGCAATAAAACTTGTTTTACAGTCGAATGCAACGCACTGAGTGTGTGTGAGTGAGTGAGTGAGTGAGTAAGAGACGCGCAAAAGGGCGGAGAGAGAACTTCAGGAAATGCAGCTAAACAAATAAGCGTGCGTCTTTTAAATAGCGTAAAAATGAATGAATGACGAATCAATATGTGGCGGCCGTTATTGATTATGTGGTGGTCCGCCACAAATTAGTCTATGTGTGGGAAACACTGTTTGGCCTCTGTTTAAAGTATTCCCATACTTTTGATATTCGTGGTCTAGGTTTTTCTGATAGAATGGAGAACTTTCTCCATTCCCACGAGCAGAAGCCAACATTACGCGAGATGAATGTGTTACACGACGCGCCGACGTCAACGGATTTCCGTAGTCGACGTCATCGATGACGTCGACGCGTCGTTGCAGCACTAATGCATACAACTATTTGATTGTACCGCCTGACATAAAACAATCTATAAATTAATTTAAACTTGCAAAAATATGCATTGGATCAGTTTTTTAAGCTTTATTTTTCAATGACCCATACACTCATTTTGAGGGTTTTCGGATCTAATAGACACTCACCTGAGTGGGTTGCTAGAGGGGGCGGAGGATGGAGGTGGAGGAGGTGGGGGCGGAGGTGGGGGTGGCGGAGGGGGTGCATGAGCAGCTGCTGGTGAGTTGGAGATCTGCTGTAGCTTCTTTTTAAGTTCTTCCACTGCAAAACACACATGGTTGGTTTTGAATACTGTCTGAATTAAAGGAGGTGTAGCATATACTACTGTTAGATTTTCTTAAAAATAAAATAATTAAATTAATACTTCTATTCAGCAAGGATTAATTAATTAAAATTGAATAAAAAGTAACAGTCAATATAAATCTTTATTGAACCCTTTATTGAAATCTTTATTATTTGATTAATAGTAAGTAATCCTGAAAAATTCTTTGTTGAAATCATGATAAATCTTTAAGCCGCAAAGCTGTCAGCTTCTTGAACCCTAAATCAACATATTAGCGGGATTTTTGAATAATCATGTGACACTAAAGACTGGATTTATGGCTGTTCAAATGACAAATTATATTTGCCATAATATGAATAAGTTATATTTTAAATTAAAACAGCTATTTGTAAAATAATTTCTCAATATTACTGTTTTACTGTATTTTTTTATCAAATAAATGCAGCCTAGATGAGACTAAGAGACTTCTTTAAACAAACACCACAACAACAACAAACAACAACGTTTAAACAGTGGTGTAAAACGGTGTAAGGACGTCTTTCCACGGTTGAAACAACATTCCTTATGAAGTTAATTTATGTTGATTTGATGCTATAAATTAACTAGAAGGAAGAGATGATCCATTCACGAGCAGCTTTAACTGAGCTGCTAACTGTCACCACACATTAAAGAACCACAAAATGGTATTTATTCCAAAATGGAAGTTTTTTTTTTTTTAGGGTTGAGACATCATTTCATATTAACAGTAACCTGCTCTGTCCTGTCGGTCAGTGCATTGTCAGTATCCTCTTTGCTCTTCGCTATGTGTTTTTCACTGCGTGAGAACGTGTGTGTGTGGTGTGAGAGGTTCGGCTTGTCGGACATAGCAACAGTAACTAAAGGGGCTGGGTCTTTGCGAATGGTCAATTCAGTAAATTCCACTTCCTCTCATTTCTATTTAAATGAAAATTTAATGAAGTTACTCACTTTAATGCAAAGAACTCGAAATCACGACTTTAGATGTGAAAATTACGAAATTTAATTCTTAAACTCTGAATTTTTAACTTCACTGGTACCTGTGAATCTGAGGTCTTTGGCTTCAGTTTCAGCTTTAGTGTGTTTGTGCTGCCACTCTTTCCTCTCCTCCTCCAGTAATTCTGTCTGTCTTTGGAATGCTGTTAGCTGCTTCTTTAGCTCACTGCCGTGTATCTGTTCTTCAAGAGCTTTTACCTAGATTCCACAGAAATACACACAGCACAACAAAGACAAAAAAGCATGGGTTATTAAAATGGAATGTGACCTTTGAACTGTATAGAATAGTTCATTTACAAAATGAAAACTCTGTCATCATCAGTGTTGCCACAGTCACTTTGAAAAAGTAATCTGATTGCTGATTACTGCTTTAAAAAGTAACCTACCGGTAGTTACTTTAAAGATCAATTGATTTTAAAAGTAACTAAGTAAGATTACAAGTTACTTTATTAGTTACATTCAGCTGTTGCTGGCAACACCCCTGCCGCCTCAACATAGAAATGACATCCGTTTTTGGCAACACTCGCTTTATTGGAAGTGTATTTTTAACAGTAACGTACACAATGTATCTCCTGACTAGAGCCCTACATTTATGCCGAGCCCGACGGGCCCCGACTTTTTTATGCCCCTAGGGCCGGCCTCTGGGCAATTTTCACGTCATACCTAAAATACGGGCCAGGCTTCTCCTTCGTTTTATATTTATCTTATTAATTAAAAGGAACAATGAGATGTGCTGCGCTGGTGGAAACAACACGAGACCATAACAGCTTATGCGACTGTCAAGACATGGATCGCACAGGGTTATACATATCGCATAGTCCCAGCAGCAGCGCGCGTTTCTTCAGCGCAGCTGCTAGTATTAGGGCCTTTTTACAACTGGTTTCTTTATTTGTTTTCTCTGACCAGGTATCTGTCTGATTGCAAAATGACCAGGAGTAGGACTAAATGCCTTCTGAGATTTTTCGAGACGTAGGCCTAGCCTATTTAATTCCGATCATTCAAACAAACCAATTCAGAAGGTGGGTATGAAAGCATTTCAAACGAAACCGGACAAATGTAAATGTATCTGGTTGTTTAAACCACATGTGTACTTTTTACTCCTGGCAAAAGGTTCAAAAATAAACGTGAGAGTGTGTTTTGGGCTATATGTTGTAGGCAGATAGAAATGATGGTGCTGCAACACGCATTGCTGCAAATGAATGAAGCAAGTCAACACAAATGGCCGTAAATTAAAATTAAAATAAGTACCAAATTAAGTCACACAAAACACAATAATCTTCAATAAAAATTAATGAGACTAAATGATCTTACCAGTGCTAAGGTCGCTCTCTCATATTGCGGTCTTTGAATTTGAAATGAGCTGCTGTATAAAATGCATCTTGAATCTTTTGCTTTCGTTGATGTGAACTCCGTTAAATAAGCATATACCGCGGGAATTGAAGATCAGATTTATATTCATTTAGCGGAGGTGTAAGGTATAAGACAACCTGCATGTTCTTTTTTTAAATTATTTGTTTAGATTGTGTAGCCCGTTTCGTTTGAGTGCCATTGAGAGCAGTATCAGCGTGCCTCAGCTCGTCAAAAATGCCTTTTACTGTGGTGGTAATAGTAGGCTAAATTAACTAACATTGTGATGCTTGAGGTGTTTTATATCTATGGATTTTGGAAGTCAAGAGTTGATTTGAGAGGCTAAATTGATTAAACATACAGTTAACTCACTGTCATCCGCTGGCCGCTTGGTCATCATATAAAAAAATTAAAACTTTAATTTAACAAACAAAAAATTATAACTACTTTGACATTAAAAACAAAACTGAACTGTTTTAATGGCTGCAACAATGTAAAAAAACAAAAAACAACAAAAAAAACAACAACACGGGACTCCAGTCGGACTCGGACCAAGAATTTTGATAAGCTGTCGGTTTTTACTAAGGGAAATGACTAAAATAGTAACTCACAGTAGCTGCGTTTCCATTACAGATTTGCGAAAAACTTTTGCGATATTTCTTAAATGTTTATAAAAAACTGTTGCGAAATGACAGTGTTTCCATAGCTGCAGTTATGCGACTAAAACATATTACTTTCCTCTTGCGATAGGTCATTCCAAAATGATGGCACTTGGTAGGTTTGTATATCCCATCCATCCCACTAGCCAATTACTTTTATTGGAAGGAGACATATGTTGGATATGTGTTATCCAAGCATTAATGGCAAGGGAAGCCCCTTAGGTTACTTAAGCGGCACGGATATGAGGTGTGTGTGTGTGTGTGTGTCAGATCTGCTTCAAGGTCTTCATGATAATGTAGCATTTCTGTGTTTAGAATCCAGTATTACTGCAATCCTATTGTCTTTTATGAGTTTAATAAAGAACTCTGTCTCGTCTTCTCTCCAAACAAACCGTCATCTGTAAAGAATGATCGACTTTTACGCGCGCCAGGTTGACGCATATAGAGTAGAGCGAAATGTTTGAATTTGCATGTTTTACTCAAATGTTTTTTTTTGTTGTTTTTTTTTACCACTTTTGTTATTTTGGCTAGATATTTCGTTTGTTGGGCATTTTAACTGAATTTAGAAATGCTTTGGAAAAGAAAATATTGGCATTTAATTAAACAAAATAATTTTTTTGAAATGAAGACAGCGTTTGGAGTGAGTGCATGCAAAATAATTAGTTCCCTGAGTCCACAAATTAAAATAGACAGTTTATAGTTTATAATTATGTCTTGAACTTATCTGTATAGCTAAAAATGACAAGAGTATTGTAAATTGTTTCATCTCTCTTAAAGGAAAAAGAAAAAAATGAGAACTTCGGCGCTTTTATCGGCTGTGGGTTAAAGAAAACATAGCCTAACTACGAAACTAAATAGGCTACGTTTAGGCCTAAACATTAGCCTGTAATATTATTATTTTAATGTATATGTTGATTAAGAAAAGTGAGCAGCATGAGTAAGAATCGCAATATGTTTGAGACCTGGGGAGTCACATGATTTTGATCACTTTGAGTTTTATTTTCTAGAAAGTCTTTCTTAAAAAAAATATTTAGTTTAGTATAAATTGTATTTTTATTTTGATCGATGTTTCATCAATTAATTGCCTGTTTATTAAATAAGAAGCAAACTAAGATCGTCTGGAATGGATTGACGTGCGTAACTGGCCTGTTTCCTCTGCCTTTGAGTAAGGCTGAAACTATAGGCTAGCTCTTTCTGTTTTAATACATTTCTTGAATATATGTCTTAATTACAGTATATATAGCATGTAGCTCTTATTAGGAGAAAATATATGTCCTTTTAACTACATTATCTTGTTATTACGACACAATTGAGTGGAAAATATAATATATAGGCCCTATGTTGCTGCAATGCGTCACCGCAACAGGTGACGTAAATGCGAAAAAAAAACGTTTCCATTGCAGTTTTACCTTTTTCGAATTGCCTGAAAAACCACCTCATGAGAGCGTAAAAACTTTTTTGCGATATATGGGAGTTTTTGCGAAATTGCCGCGTTTCCATTGGGCGTATTTTCAATTCGCAATTTCAATTTGCGTAATTTGAAGGGTAAAGGAAACGCGGCAAGTGATTTGGATAAGTTACTTTAATCTGATTACTGGTTTGGAAATAGTAACACGTTAGTTTACTCGTTACTGGAAAAAAGTACTCCGATTAGAGTAACGCGTTACTTAGTATTGTACTGGCATCACTGGTCATCATGTGAAGATTACATAAAGATTACAATAAAAATGGTGACCAGGCTCTCTCTGGGTCACATCCACTTTTACGGTATAGATAGCAGTTTGGGACACTGGATATGCTAAATATCTTATTTTGAGTTCCACGCAAGAGTTTACCATTGGAACGACATAAGTGTGACAATTTGTTGGGGGGAGACCATTCTTTTAAAGGGCTAGTACACCCAAAAATGAAAATTCTCTCCTAATTTACTCAACCGTATGTTGTTACAAACCTGTATGAGTTTCTTTTTTCTGTTGGAACACAAAAGAAGATATTTTGAAGAATGTTAGTAACCAGACAGTTGACGGTAGCCATTGAATAGGAAAAAAATACTATGCAAGTCAATGGCTACCGACTGTCAACTGTCTGGTTACATACATTCATCAAAATATTTTCTTTTGTAATATCCCATACAGGTTTGGAACAAAATAAGGTGACAGAAAGTAAATGATGACAGAATTTTCATTTTTGGTGAACTATCCCTTTAAGGCAATACAATTTAGTGACTGGTCATGTTCTTGTCATATTAAATGTCATATATAAAATCTATAGCGGTGATAGACAAAGTCCAGTTTACTATTGTTTGAATGCAGAATACTGCATATTTTTTCTCCATTTACACACGCAAGTAATACATATGTGAGGTTTTCAGTGACACTGGGAGGGGCTGGTGTGGTTGATTTGATTGGTTTGTCTGTTATTATTTTAATGACATTTAGTCTGTACCCTCTCAGGACACTGTGACCTAAAGGACACTGTGGGGATTAGTGTGTGTGTGTGTGTTACCTGCTGTTGATGCTCCAATCTCTGTGTCTCTAGATTGTGTGTCAGTGTGTTGATCTCTGCCAAAGCTTTCTGCAAAGCTTCTGCTGGGGAGACAGTCTGGATCAACATCTGGCTTTGTCTTTTCAGCTTCTTCTGTTCTACTAGCATCTTCATACACCCCCAGAGAGACAGAGACAGAGACAGAGACAGAGAGAGAGAGAGAGAGAGAGAGAGAGAGAGAGAGAGAGAGAGAGAGAGAGAGAGAGAGAGAGAGAGCACATAAAGAACACATTCACACACACCACTTAACATATTACAGACATACATAAATATTCAGAGTTCCTTGAATGTCTTTCATTAAATTAATTATGAAATCAAATCAAATTGATTTTTCACCTCATGTGCAAACTTCTCTGCTTCAGAACGCAGGTCCCTCTCAAGCTTTAGATCCTCCTGTAAGGCTTCAAACTCATCTAGAGCATACTGAGAAACTACACACACACACACATGCAGGTAAGAATTGAGATTAGAAGTTAGAGTTTAGGGCTTATTCAAGCACGATTCAAACACACAATCCTTGAAATGTCTATGGTGCCAACTATAATCATACAACTGATGTAGTCAGAACAGGGCACTCACTAAATGGCACAGAATTTAAAATACATTTTGAGTGAAACCTTAGGTGACCGTTACCCATAATTCTGCTGTCCTCTTTACAGGTAATTTTTTACAGTACCATCCAGATGTTTGCAGTCAGTAAGAAGTTGATTATGCACACTAAGGCTGCATGGAATAGTTATATTCTTAATTGGAAGTAAAAAAAAAAAAAATCATATAGCTCTGAAAAAAAATTAAGGGACCACTTAACATTGATTTCTCAATGTTAAGTGGTCTCTTAATTTCTTCCAGAGCTGTATATATATATATAAACCCTTGGTTTCAGAGACAAGGCTTACACCTAGTCCCGGACTAAAATGCATATTTGAGCTGTTTTAAAGGTGCAGTGTGTAGTATTTATGAGGATTTTTCGACAGAAATGCAATATAATAAATATAACTATGTTTTCAGTCGTGTATAAAGACCTTACTTAATAAATTGTTATGTTTTTATTCTTTGAGCCATACACTACAGTTCCCTTTACATTGAAGTCACCATTTTGAGCTGTCATGTTTTTACAGTAGACGTATGGACAAACTGTTCTACAGAGCTCTAGCTACTCATCGGCCACCATAGCTTCTCTATGTGCTTCGAAAGGGAGGAGTGAGCGGTGGACGGTTGCAATTTGTTTATTTTAATTGAAACTGACATGTCTTGAATATGGCACATTCATCAAACGGTTGAACAACAAAACAAGTAAACAGAAACTTATGTAAAATTTTGCATTGCTTTTTTTGTGATTTTTCATGATCTGTTGTGTGTCAGTAGTCAAGCAGAATGTGTCAGAAATCACTTGAATAAGACAAGAAACACAATAAAAGCTTTGAGTAAAGCAATGAAGATGTACCCGAGTGTGAGTACAGAGGTTAGGATCAATGAATGTCTGGATTGGAAAGCAGTAAAAAGAGAGAGAGAGTGGTTCATGTAAGAGGATATAGTAGAGAACAGGAGCACAACTGACCTCTGTTGTATTTTCCCAAGAGCTTCTTTTGTTGAAATGTTTCAGCTATTAAAACAGTATTATCATGTTTCTCTTTCAGGAGCTTAGGAAGAAAGGGAGAGTGATTGCTTCACTTATTTGGGTATTAAAGTTGTTCATCTGAACCATTAAACAACTAGACACAAAGACAACCCACTCTTGTCTATTTGATAGTTATTATTCTGAGTGAAAGCCTCAGTGAAACATGGCAAGGGTTAACACTACAGACATTAAGGAGGTGAATCAAAACCGTTCCGTCCTGTCATGACGAAAGGTTATTACATGCATTAAAAAACTGAATGATTTCAGTGTATATGCTAGAACTTAAAAAAATAAATGATGTACAGGAGATCACCTTAGAGATGAGTATTGGTTCATTGATGCAGTAAAACCCAAGATTAAATGTCTCTCTCACATACTTCCTGTTTAGTTTGGCAAAGCTGCTCTCTTGTTATCTCCAGATCGATCACTATCTGCTTCTTCTCAGCCAGGATCACCTCTAGTTTATCCCTCAGCTCTACCATAAATAAACAAGAAATGTATTCATAACCTACAGTACAAAGAGCCTGATTTCTCAAGTGTCCTGTAACCAAACATCATGAATTGAGAACTGAGGCGAAGGAGGAAATTATTAGTAAAAAAATACTTAATTTTCAGTCTGTTTATCACAAAAAGCTATTGAACAATTGTAAAACTTGAAATAAAGCACATGTTAAATGGACTACTTTTACAATGATTTGTATTATGTATAACTTGTGTTGTGTGTGTGTGTGTCCTTTTCAGCTTTCATTATTTGATTTCATGAGGAGCCAATGTTGTTAGGTCCAGTTGAGCTGTTTATTCTTTAGCTGCAAGTGGTGTAGAAATTATACACTTCACCTTTAATGTGTAGATACAAAAATATTTTATTAAGCATTATATTGTGTCTTATACAGTGCATTGACCAACCTGTGATGACAATCTGACAGTGAGAAGAGCTACAGACACCTGACGACTCCTGTGGATCATCTTCATCCTCATCATCAAGATTGATGTCAGCGATGACATCGGCACCAAGACGGGATATATAGAGCATACTCTTCCTCTTCAAAGAACGGTTCTGTCTGTTTAACTGAAAGAAAGATATACATTTATGTACTGTATTTGGCAGATGCATTTATCCAAAGCGACCAAAAGAACAAAAATACAGTGTCTTTTTACAGTGCAGAAAAATTTGCAAAACCAGCACAAGTTAATCTAGTGAGGGCAATGTCATCACATTCATAGGAATAATCAGAGTTTAAAATGACACCTGTAACACCACAAATGATATAAAACCCAAGCCGGTGATTTTCTGCGTTTGCCTCGGAGTAAAAAGATATGAGAAATCAAATCAGCAGCATGTAGACAGACCAGCCCACTGGAACCCCATCGAGCGCCCATGCAATTCCCCTCAATCACACAGCCAAACACACACAGCACGAACTCTCTGGAAAAGAGCAATAATCAAGGGCAAAATAATAGACATTTCATTACACGTATGCAGGGGCAGCAGCACCAGACACTCCTGTTTTCATAAATAATTACAGCATTCTATCAGGCACGGCCACGAACCCCCACCCTCACAACATGTACATACCTGCATCCGAGAAATTTTTACCTTTTTGAACATCCAATTAAAGTAATTTAAGACTGGTCATTCACACTTCAATTAGGGAGGCCGCTTAATGGAAACTCAGAGAGCCAATGGGGGTGGAGTTATGCAAATTGGTCCCGGGTGACATTCCGGTAAAAGAGAGAAAAAGAGTGGAGGCAGGGATAAAATGCCCCCTCTTTAACGAGCCTTTATTAATGCCATCCAAGTGAGGACACAGCACGTGAATCCATTTCCTGATGGCGTCCTTCCTGCTGAATGCATCTTTTAAAAACGCAATCAACAACACATAATACGGGGATAAACACGCAGAAACACATGCACGCTTGCTCTGTGATAATCACCCGGCATTGATGAGAGCGCAGCGGCGAAATTACACAGTGGCAGAAATCAGACGTGCGTCTCGAGGTGGCCAGGCCCCTCATCTCCTCTGATCACACATCAAAACAAAATGTCATGTGTTTGGATTGCACTTTGATTTGACTGCCACCACCCGCGAACCCTCATCCATTACTGCTTTTTAATTCAAAATGTCCCAGAGTTTAAAAAATTGATTATGATTTTCTTCTTCCTTTTTGGGGGGTAAGGGTTGGGGGGTGGATGAGGTGTCTGCCAGCCTCAGGTCTCTTGGCAGACAAAATTACAGCCATCATACACAATAAATCATACAGCTGAAATGTAGAGACTTTTTGAGACAATTCTGCTCGCCATCCTCCAATCACAACTACCAAAATTTTTGGACTCATTTAAATGTAAATTTGGGATGAGCCAATGCTGTAATTTTCCCAACGTATCCTTAACATTTTCAGGAAGAGGTGAGATTTATTTCCACCATGCAGACTGAGATGCAAATCAAGTCAAAGTCTTCCACACTTATTTAATAGATATTCAACAAGATTAGTTCACATAAATACAGCAATCAACAATGCAATATCAATATTTAATGTCTAGTTATTTGTTTACTGTATAAGTAGGATAACGTACAGTCATTTGGTCATTGTGGAAAAATAAACCTTACAATTCTGGACAATACTGATAAGACGATTATTATTTCATGTTATGGCAGATAGTGTGGCGTGTATTACAATTTCATTAAATATTATCTATATCAACCAAAAATAAAACACAAAATAAAAAAATAAATTAACCGTTTCAAATGCTACAACTGATAACATTTTTGAAAATTGATACTGAGTTTGAGATATGCTAATGATTACATACAGCATTATTAAATGATTAGTGTTTTGTTAAAGAAGAACAAAGATTAAAGCAAATGTACAAACAGAGGAGATTACCATAAATAATGAAATAACCAATATTGTCCAATACCAAAAAATTATTATTATTTAATAGGCGATAAAAGGTATGTTGCCAATATATTGTGAATTTATAAATAGGAATTTCACTTATCATGTTTGGGATGACCAGCTGACTTATGTACTGCATACATTACTGTTCAGATGTTTTTGTTTTCAATAAATTAAAACTTTTATTCAGCAAGTGTGCATTAATTAATGTTACAAAAGGTTTCTAAATAATTGCTGTTCTTTTGAACTTTCTAGTCATCAAAGAATCCTAAAAAAAAGTATAATGGTTTCCACTAAAACATTTTAAAGCAACACAACTGTTTCCAACATTAATAATTATTAGAACAGTTTCTTGAGCCCCAAATCAGCATTTTGAGTGATTTCTGAAGGAAACACTGAAAGACTGGAGTAATGATGCTGGAGTAATGAAAAAATTCTGCTTTGCCGTCGCACTAAATACATTTTAAAATATATTTAAAAAAAGTTGTTAAACAGTAAATAAATTCAGCAACATTATATATATATATATATATATATATATATATATATATATATATATATATATATATATATATATATATATATATATATATATATATATATATATATATATATTATGCCCCCCAAACGGTAGTATAAAAAATAACTCTTAGGAAAATTAACCATTTTAAATGCAAGAAACTAGAACTTAAGAGACAAATGAATGCAACAGGTTTCCCGTCTTACAAAAAAGACAGATGGGTCACTTGAAATAATTCAGCTATGTGCTGAAAGACCAACTAGTGACAAAAACAACTGCATCCTCAATCAGACATTTGTCCTGACAGATAGAAGTTGAGCAAACCTGGGAAGGCCAACAGCTTGTTGTTCATTCCACAGACGTGAGGGCCTCGTGTGGGGCTGTTCACAGACCAGCCAGAACAAAGGGCATCTGCACCAGTTTTCATGCACAGTGGCCGCCAGCAAACACAGCAAAAGCTGGGCTGTGCATTTAAAGATGTTAGGAAACCATTGATTGGTAAAATCGAGCTTTTATCCAACACATAATGCTGAGGCACAAAACGGCCCAGCTGCAGGTCTATTTCCTCCGCACAAATGAAATGCTCCTCCACGGTCTTCCTCAACCACAGCTTTCAAAAACATCTGTGATGCTTCACATCCTTCAAGGAAATAATGTATACCTCAAGAGAATACACAAGTCTAGAACTACATTAGAAAGTTATTTTCAAGAAATTGCAGGACCAAAATCTTGTTGACCATGCTAAATAACCATGAACCACACGGTTTTGTCATCTCAGTCTATTTTATCATATACAAATATGAAAGTCCATTTTCCTTTGCACTGCAAAACGTCTTCTTTCCTTGGACAAAGAAAGACGTCACACGACAGCTAGCCTGCCACTAAAACGCAGGACAACAGTGTCCTTTTTCAATCTAAAGACTATTTTCTTCTGGTCTTTATCTCTTTTATCTGTGTCTTTATTCCTATCACAGCTACTGTTCTCTCATTTCTCTCTCTGTGTGTGGTGATCAGCGCTCATCACCGATAGACAGCAGAAGAAAGTTGATTCATCCATCAAAGAGACAGCAATGAGCCGGTAATCGTTCCTGCTAATTTGCCTCACACCTGGGCTTTTAGAGATCCATTTACCTGCTGAGCGTTCAGCGTAGATGCCACTTCACTTTTCAGACCAGACTGAGCCTGAGCGGCAGAACCGAAACCCGACTAACAATGTGCTGAGCAGGGACTGATGGCAAATTGAATACTTCTGTAATGAGCGGGACCAGTGAGGTGGGCAGGCAGTCACCACCAAGATGCAGGTATACGGGAGGGAGATAGTCTTAAGATTGACTTCAGCATGAACTGAATGGCGTGACTGCCCATGTGGAGTACAATTGTGTGTATTTTGCTCAGGATGGAGGAGGAAATAAATGGATTGAAGGTTGGATGGATGGAGGCATGATGGATCCCAGCTTATTTACCATGGAAGCACAAGCGAAAACATGTGTATGCGTTTAGAGGTAATGTTTCTGAGAAGAGTAGAGCAAAGAAACAGAAGTAAATGGATATTAGTATAGAATAGAACATACAATAATTAAAAAGAAGAGAACAGAATTAGAGATGCATCAATTGGCCGATTTTGATTTTTTGCTGATTCCAATTTTCTTTCTAAGAACTATAACTGACAGCACAAACAATAATCTACTTTTCTTCAATGCTAAATATTATTTTCTTTAAAAAAACAAGTAAAAAGTGCATAATAATTCAAGAAAAAAAGAGAGGAATAAGCACAGCTTTAAACAGCCCCCTGTGTTTAAAATCTAGTTTTTAATGTTGTTTATTTGTCTATGAGGTGTTTTTAAGTTTTAATGTTTAATTCATCAGTCAACACCATTGCTATTTTCTCCTTAAAACTGCATTGAACGCTGTTTGAAATCACTGGTGATTCTGATGTCACAAAAGACCTTGTAACTGAACACATCAAAGTGTGGGCGGGTTTTCGCATATCATCATTACTATGCTGCGAAGCAGGGGTGAGAAGCCATACTAGTATATTTTTCAGTTGATATGAAAAATTTAGAGATGCACCGATCATAATTTTTTTGGCCAATTCCGATTTTTTGTTAGTGAGATCGGCCGATACCGATTTTTGCCGGTTCCGATTTTTTTTCTAAGAACTATAATTGACAGCATGTACAAACAAAAATCCACTTCTTCTTCGAAGCAATATTTTATTTTTATTACACATTACAATAGGATCTTCTCTCACTTAAAGGTGCACTATGCAACTTTCCGTCCACTGGAGGGCGCCTATTCAAAACAAAGGCGTAGTTTGATGACGTTTAAGCGCAGTATCTTGGGTAGAGATGGGTATCGTTAAGATTTTAACGGTATTACTACTCTTACCGATACTGCTTATCGGTCCGGTACTTTAACGGTATTCTTATCGGTACTTAACGAGATTTTATATATATATATATATATATATATATATATCTCAACAAAAAAAAAAAAAAAAAAAAAAAAAAAAAAAAAAAAAAAAAAATTATATATATATATATATATATATATATATATATATATATATATATATATATATATATATATATATATATATATATATATATATATATATACACACACACACACACACACACACAATTAACAAAAATACACATTATATAGGCCTATACAGTGCTTTAATTTCAGGAAGAATTCTAGTAAAATAACACTGCATAGTTTATCATAAATAGCCAAAATAATGCGTATTATAGCTGAAGTTATTAATTCAAGAGCTGTGAGTGATTTTCTCTTTGCATTTGGTTGTTTAATTCGTAGTAATTCATCAGCATGTTTATTTACACTGCTGCCTCTTTAAGACAGATGTGCAGCTCTAGGCGACTGATAATAGGCAGATACACTACACTTTCCTCTGACTATATCCATAATAACTACGTCCATTTTAGACACAAACTAAAACTGTTAAACTGTTGTGTTTAAGAGACTCTCCAAGCCGGGATTTTGACATAGATGTTGTGTAGATTTGATCGTTTAGACGCGAGTGTGAAACCGAAAGTGTAATTTGCTCGTCTCGTTGCGGGCTGTTTCGGAGCGCGCGCCGAATTGGGAACATCCTCTTGCGCACATTTTTGTGCTTAATCGCTCTTTTTATTATTAAAACGCATCCCACAATTTACCAACAGTAGCTAGACTGTATTTTACAACAATCTCTGATCGTGCTGATTCTGTCATTGCGTTTGAGTTTTATGGAGAAATGACAGCGTAGGCTACTGCTGCAAAGGGAATTAGCCTACATAAGTTGCGCTAGACATAAATATTATTTTAATCTTTGGAAGCCAAAATCTAAAATAAAATCAGACTATCACAGATCTAAAGTGTAACCAGGCTATGTTTGACTGTTTAGTTCTGTCCTCTGTCGTTTTGCGCGTGGTCTCTCTCTTTCTCTCTCTCTCTTTCTCCACACGTGTATGTATTTTCAAAAGTACCGACAGAAGAACCGATAACGTCCGAGCTTATCGATACAACGGTCTTTCAAAATTCACCCCCGGGGCCCGTTTAATACCGGTTTTCGGTACCCATCCCTAATCTTGGGACATGTGGTCTTCACCTCACAGCCGGTGGAAAATAGGACTCGGGCAGAAATCATGTTGATGGATGCGGTTATTAACGTTATTGTAGTGTAAAGCAGAGCAGGACCAAGTGTTGTGGAGCCGAGCACGGCCGCTGGAGCGATTGTTAAACAAGCACACGGCTTTCGAGCACCGGGACTTTTATTATGACGGGACGGGACACAGTCGCCGGGCGCCTCCACTATTTCTGCGTTTCCGGTTATGATTATAAGGTAAAGCAGCTCTGTCATCTTATCTTATCTTATCATATTAGATACATTTAAGTGTGTTTAAAATGATGTTCTGACGTTACTCTGTGTGTTCGCTCGGCGCTGCTGTGACATGTTCACACTGCTAAGAGTAAAGCACTCCTGCCAAATAAAACTGAAGGTAACACAGATATGACGCAATTGACAGGCGACTCCCTCAAACTCTATGCTGACACGTCCCGGTTCATTAGTTAAAATAGCAATTTTCTCACAATTTACAAATAGTTGTAAACATTTGCGATATTGTAAGTACACAACTGAACAAAATATATAACACTGGCCTAGTGGTTTTTGTATATTTTACTGCAAAAATACTACATAGTGCACCTTTAAACAACTCTTAAAAAATAAGTGTTCTGTGCCAGGAAATAATAATTGAAAATCCGTTGCTTTATGAAACAAAACATTATAAATGGACCTTTTTCTCATTTTTACTTCTTACAAAGGTCAAAGATCCTATGAATGAACAAAACTGAAGTGCAAATACTCCTCCAAATAATAGTAATTGGGTAATAAATGTTGCCAGCTACGGATGTCATGGTACCAAAATTCCAGTAGTTGGTACCAATACCATAACATTTTTACGGTACTCTGTACCAATTTCAGTACCACAGCTAAATGTTTTTTAAATATATTTTTTATTAAACTGCATGTTTGCATGCAGCTATGAGTGTGAGCGTGGCTGTGACGTCAACGTTGCGGTCGCGCTCACAGCCGCATGTAGAGGGATCGGCTCAAAATCAGAGACACGTGTGACTGATCGTCCGATCGCTGATCATGCAGAAAATTGTCCAATTCCGATCCCTGGCCGATCAATCGGTGCATCTCTAGAAAAATTGTGTATGATGAACTAAGCGTCTTTATCCACTGACGTTCTATGATGTTCAAAGCATTTCTTAGGATACAGATTTTTTTATATTCATGTTTGCGCATATACTAAATATACAGAGCACATGGAAAATCAGCCGATTCCAGTCCCTGGCCGGTCATTTGGTGCATCTCTAAATAGAATCAAAGGAAACAAAATCAAACCAAAAAGAAAAACAGAACAGATGAGAGCAGGACAGAAGAAAATAGAATGGAATAAAAGAATCAGAACAAAAGAGAATCACATGAAACGGAACACAAATCAGGGTGCTTTTTTACACTAGCACTTTTGGTGTCCACCAGGGTTTGATTGACGTCAGCAGCACACACGCAAACTGTACCCGAATCCGCTTAAAAAAAGTGGTCAGGGGTTTGGTTCATGTGAACTCTGGTACAGTTTGTGTTGTACTAAATTGTGCAAGTGAAGCGCTATTAATTACATATGATTTGATAAAAAGGTGTGTTTTGTGTTTCACTCATTTACCTGACGAGCATCACTGACATACTACAAAGCAGAGAGCTGCCGTACATTTGCAGTACATTTGCATATATAAGCAAGTGCAAATACGTATGGAGGCTTTGGTAACAAAACCAACGGTTAAAAAATGAAACATATAAAAGCGACGGGAGCAACGAATTGTGCATCGCCTTCACGCTCACTTTTGTTACTGAGCAACCAAATAAACAGCTGCTGCTTGTATGACGCAAACGAACCCCGGTTCGGACCCACATAATATAATATGAAAACAGTCCAGCGGGGGCAGGGGCAGGGGCAGGGGCAGGGGGGAGCAATCGAACTCTGGTTCGGCCCAGGCAATCGAACCAAGTGTGAAAGCACCCTTAATAAAATGCAGTGGAATCACGCAAAAACATCAGAATCAAATAAATGAGAACAGAACAGATTCAAATGAATCAGAACAGAACAGAGCGCAGAACAGAAGAAAATATAATGAAACATAACAAAACAAAGGAGAATCAAATAAAACAGAATCAACTGACATAGAACATAATTTAAAAAAAACTAAACACAAAAGAATCAAAAGAAACAGAAGAGTAAAAACAACATCAAAAAAGACCATGATGAAACAGAATTAAAATAAATAAGAACAGAACATAATCAAGTGCCACAGAACTGAATCAAAAGACCCAGAACACAACTATCAATAGAGATCAATAGAGAATCAAATGAATCAGAACAGAATGAAATCAAACAGAACATAATCAACTGACACAGACCCAAATGAAGCGAACCAGAATACAACAGAATGGAATAAAACAGAACAGAATCAGATAAAACAGAAAGGAGAATCAAATGCAATAGAATAAAACACAACAGACAATCATAACTTTATTGTAAAACCTCACCTTTGAAGCCAAAGCTTCTACACTCTCTCTGCATGTCTTCTCAATCTCTAGATTCTCCTGAATGTTGTTCACCTCCTCTATCACCCTGTGTGACACTGAAGACAAGAAATATGTCAAATATTTTGATGGTTTCTTCAGAGCAAACATACTACAGTTGTCACTACAGGCAAGCACACAGCTAATTTTCACACACTGTCACGCACACACTGAAGCAGTCAGAACAGTACAACATCATGACATTCATAGACAAGGTCACAACATCATACAATTACTCTGTCCAGAGCCATGAAACATAGAACAGCTCTTTATCAGCTATCATGCTCTCCAGACTCCTTTCACACAAGTTGACTGGGGACATTCAGTGTACAAAACTATAGCTGGAACTACAGTATATATAGTGGACACAACACATGCTAACCCAATCTCAGCAACGATCTGAATGGTTTGAATAGTCACTGTCACAGCACTCATAGCAGTCTTCTGTAGTGTGACATGTTGTACTTCATCTAAAACCCATTTTAAAAATCTTTCTAATTCCTTCTAATTCCTAATTATTATACATGCATTTTCTATGATCTAATGTTAATTTAAAGATGTGGACTTGGATTTTTTTCCCCAGGCTCTGCTGCAAATTTGAACCTTTTCCAACAGTGACTATGATTTTGATACATCTTTTCACACTGGAGACAATTGCGGGACTCGTATACAACTATTACAAAAGGTTACAAACGTTTACTGACGCTTAAAAAGGAAACATGATGAATTAGACAAAAATGCAAACCGTTTTTTAAATTAAAAATAAAAATAAAATTTGATTAGTGGTTTCAGAATTTGATTGCACTGTGTGTGTGTTAGAGATGCACGATATATCTGCCATCATATTGGTCTCGGCAGCTATATGTTTATTTTTTATGTTAATGTATCGACATTTCTTATTAATAACAATATTGAAAATTGCTGTGCTGCTTCATTTTTTTGGTGGAAATTGTAATATTTTTGTCAGAGTCCTTTGATGAATATGAACATTTATTACATTTATTAAAGCATTCATTAAATAGAAATATTTTATTTTCATGTCTTGACAAGAATTCTTCACCGTCACTTGTGATCAATTTAATGCACCCTTGATGAATAAATGTATGAACCTCCCTTTTGAATCTTACCACAAATGTTTGAATGGTATCATGGTTTCCACAAAAATGGTTAATCCAGTACCTGTCCTGTAGACCCGTTCGCAATTTGGTGTTGGGGGAATTTCTCATTTGAACTGAGTTAGTGGGTCCCTAGACATGAAAAATCACAGAGGTGCTCGTCCGCCATAGTGCCACGAATGACGTAGTGGTCAAATCAAATATGGCCGCCGATGGATGATGATGAAAATCCAACTTCTATGTTTCTGAATGTATATACACATGTAATACCTCCATTTAGACTTCCTATTGTATGTGGAATTAATTTCTGATATTGTTATGACCATAATGGTTGAATTTTAACCTTTAACAGGCATGGTCAAGGTAATTTTCCTATTCAGAAGACCTTGGCCATAACTTGGCCATTATTAGGAATAAAAGCCAGATGCAATAAGTTTAATTCTACTAAATCTGACATTAAACATTCATTTTTTAACATTAAGGATCATCTTGTCATTGAAATATCAAGGTCAACATATTTTTTTATAAAAAAATATTTTTTCTTTATAGTCACTTATTATTGTTTCCTTCAATTATTTGTTTTAATTATAACAAGACATGAAGAGAAGAAATGTAACAATTATAAACATCCTCTTTGAAGTTTTAGTTTAATTGGGTGTTAGTACAATGATAAACAATTGAGTGCAAATAAAACTGTAGTAATAGCCTGACAAGATGTTGGGCCTCGGAACTTCTCATTGGCAGGGCTCAATCTGAGAGGCGGGATAAACGGTTGTCTTTCAAATTCACTCTGCACGCGATAGGATAGAGCTACAACCAACCAGAGCAACAAAGAAGGTGAAGTGGAACTAGTTGATAGATTAAACTTTGGCTGTATCCGGTCGGCAAAACTCCGAACACATCTTCCTTTCTTAAGAATGATATCAGTACCGTTCTTTTCTCAAAGAAAAGCTTAACTCTGAGTCTTCCAGAGTCGCGGCCAAAGCCAATTTGAAAGAACGCTGTTTGCCAGCTTCTTTGTTTACAAGTAGCACGCGGAACCTCCGCAACTCTGCTGTCATTATATTAAGCCCGCCCACCGACTCTATACACAATTTGATTGGCCTGACCAGAGTTTGTTTTTTACAGCTCACAATTCAACGAAGAGTTGCTAGACTACCCTGGCTGCAAATTAGCTTTGCTGCCACTAGGGTGTGTCTAGATTTCTAAGCTAAAGAAGCAATAAAACTGATACAAATTACATCATATCAAATGAACTAAAAGTGCACCATATAGTCTGATTTCTCTCAAAGTGTACTGTATGTGTTCATGCATGTTAGTGGGATGGGTTTTTACAGGATGATTTTTCCATGGCAGAATATGGTGCATGAACTTCAGCAGCACAAAAGCCACATCGGCGATTGTCACACTTGCCTGCACACTTACTTAAGCCCCTTTCACACTGCACGTCGGACCCGCAATATTCCCGGAACATTGCCGGGTCGCCTTCTGTGTGAAAGCAACCACGTCCCGGGATTGATTATCGAATTCGACCCGGGTCGGGGACCTAGTAATATTGCGGTATTCGACCCAGGACGTGCGCTGTGTGAACAAAAGCCAAAACTAATGCCGCAGCGTGTGCGTAGTTATCGTGCGACTCCTAGAGCTTGTTTCTTCAATAACACAACCCTGCAGTGCCAGAAGAGCTCGTCGGTGTTTTAAACGCAGAGAGTGTTCGTATACAAAAGAAACTAAAATTAAACAAGCAGAAATGTGTGCAAACTGGACACAAGTCGAGACCACGGAGCTCCTTACTATCCGTGCTGAAGCTGAGATCGCTCGCCATTATACGTCACATCAGGATGTCACGTGTCAACTCGACCCGGGACCGTTAAGAGTTGTGTGTGAAAGCGCACATATTACGGCATTTCGCTGGCAGTGTGAATGGGCCAAATCTAGCGGCCCAGGAACAAATGCCGGGTCGCATTATCCGTGTATTTGCCGAAATCGCAGTGTGAAAGGGGCTTTACTGTGAGCAGACTTGGTGGTATGGGCTTCAGACATTTTGATGGCAGGGGTGTGCCAAAGTTGCAAGCAAGTGGCATGTCGTATGAACCAGAAAAGCCCCTCGTTGGATGTGGCCTCTGATCCCACTAATTGTGGAAGGGAGAGCATCAATTCCAGAACTTCCTCTGGTGTAGATTTCTATCCTGAAATCATCAAATGTCTTAGCTGCATCTTGCTCTGTCAAGGTGTCTGCCTCTTCAAAGTTGGCTAAGTATTGCACTGGGTCAGAAGCCATAGCAGCATGTTTAGTCCCCATGTTGCTCATACAGTCATCTCCAGTCAGAATATGTCCTTTAACCACTGTCTTTGTCAGTGACGCATCAAGATGATAGCATGCTCACTGTTGATCAATTGGTGCGATGCTCAATAGTGAGATGAAGTGAGAAGTATCTTTTGATACTCCTGGTAAAATACAAGAAAAGTTAAACCTTGTCCTCTTATTTTTTGTGAACTCTGTCTAGTATTGTATACACAATACACAGTATAAGGGCAGACTATAAATTTAGTTAGTTCGCATGTACATGTCTTTTGAGATTCTTCAAAATAGGAAAATGACTATGACCATGCCATTTGGGGGGGGGGGGGGGGGGGGGGATGCTGTTTCATGCATACTGAGCTTTTTACACTGTTAAAGACTTGGATTCCCATCCTAAACATAGACAAAGTTTCAAAAACTAATGTTGGATGTTTGCTGGAGTATTTCTGTGTTAAAAATACTCCTTCCGGTTTCTCACAAGTTTCGGAGAGTTTTTTTCGGGTATGGCTCGGCTTGACGTGGACAGAGCGGAAGGTCCTTGTACGGGCCGTACGGGCTCTTCTCCCGGTAGGGTGAGCGCGCGTGTGACTAGAGCGAGAGAGGAAATGCACGCCCATAAACACTCCACGCCACGCTCCACTTTATTCCTATGGGTGACATCAAGCGACTTCAACGCTTCAGCACAGCATTCTGGGAAGGCAGCGCTGCATTTGAACCGATTTGAACGCAGAAATGACGAGAAGCTTCACAACATCGCTTCAGTCGCGTCTCAAAGTGGATCTCCACGGTCACTGCTGTCAGGACTTCACCAAATCATACCAAAGAAGTGTGTTTTTGACGGAGCGGTCCTAGCGATAAAGGTTCGGTCCTGCTTTGGAAGCAGCCGGTGAGTAAAACTGCTTCAAATGTCTATGCTGTCGGCTATCGTCGCGTGAGTAAACATCAGTAAACGACACGATCACGTGCTTCGTCATTCAAATGCGCTAACGTTACTCCATTGTTGTTCTATGTATAAAGTTACACTAGTCTGACGTGCAAAACCGTTTTGCTTGCTACTGCTAAGGTTTAGTCGCATACAATAGTCCATAAACCGAATCAAACTGCAAGTAAACACACACAAATCCTGCTGTTAATTTTTCTCCTGTTCAATTTATTTCAGCCTCAGATTTGATTCTGGATCATTATCTGTATTAGCTGAGATAGCGATGGGCTTCTCCACGCTTGAGGACGTCACCGCTTTGTCCGCTCTCGTCTTTCTTTAGCTCCGCCCACTCGATATGCCTCCAGGCGCTCGTTTTTTTCCGGAAAGACTCTGTACAGCCCATATTTCTTTTATAAATATAATAAAACTAAAGACTTTTCGGAGATATGAAGGATGCAATACTACTCTATAGGTACTCAAGACTGACATGAGATTGACTGAAACTGAGTGTTTCACCCCCCCTTTAAGGTCAAAATCACCCAATATGGTCATATCAATAGCAGAAATGAATTCCACATACCATAATTAGTCAAAATAGAGATATTACAAGTGTATAAACATTCAGAAACAAATATGTTGGATTTTCATCGTCATCCGATGGCGGCCATATTTGATTTGACCACTACGTCATTCGTGGCACTATGGCGGACGAGCACCTCTGTGATTTTTCATGTCTAGGGACCCACTAACTCAGTTCAAATGAGAAATTCCCCCAACACCAAATTGCGAACGGGTCTACAGGCCAGGTCCAGGATTATTAGTAATATTTCACAGTATTACTGTTTTCACTGGATTTTTGATTAAATAAATACAGCCTTGGTGAGCATAAGAGGCTTCTTTCAAAAACCGACCCCAAATAAATATTGATGCTGAAAAAAGTTTAAATAAGAAGTCATCTTATTTAGCCACATCTTTCAGACTCTCTTTTCTGCTGAATCACCTCTCCACCTTGGCCTTCATACAGCTATTGTCTGTTGTACAGATCTGTTCAAGTCAGCTCAGTGCTGCCTTTCATACTGATCCTATAGGGAGGGGAGACTGAGATCAACACAGCCCTGTCTAGCCGAGCTTATTGTTTGGATTAATAGTTAACTGTGGTGTCTCCTTGCTTTCATCGGCAAACGCAAGAACCTCTGACGAAGGTCCACGGCGTGTCAAAAGATTCTCTCCTTTTGAAAATGTTTATACACGCTTAAAAAGCTTACTCTTTCATGCACAAAAAGATTCCCAAACTTTCAAAAATTCCAAACGCAGTCAGCCTGACGAGCAGCCGCAATCTATCAACTTCCAAAGAGGCTGAAGACGGGGAGATGGAAGAGGCAGACGCTCTTAACGCCTGGAGCTCTTACCTTATTTGTGTCCGTAATCACCAGAGACTGGCCACGGACCAGCTCACAGCCTCTTAACTAATTACACATTGTGGTGGAGAGGCAAAAACAGGAATTAGCACCATCACGACCAGCGGCTGCCTCCCAATGACACCTAATTAAAACTTGATGAACGCTCATGTCTGCGATATCCAAGTTCCGCGCTGTAAGCCTTTCCCTGTCACTCATTAAACAGTACTTAGCTGCCAGTTGGTCTCCCTCCACCCCATCTTTCATCTCTCTCTCTCACTGGTAGTACTAGCACTAAGTGACAGGTTAATTGTAATAGCTGCTACACATAAACCGGGCTAAGTGTGAGGCAGTTGCGGAGCAGGAGGGGGACGAGGGGGAGACTTCACACGTCAGGCTTGGCAGCTTTAATTGTAAGTTTTGGCCTCCCCATCAACGTTACATCTTCAAATCTCTTTCTTCACGCGCCGTTCCTCGTGCACGCGTCTTCTCAGAGACAGACAGTGATTACGTGCACGAGGACGGCGAGTATAATGCTATCGGGCTTGCGTGTTGGAGAAGTGAATTAGAGCCTCTGATGCTGTTTCTACAGTGCCGAGCTTGATGAGGGGGCAGATGCCTTTGTGGTCTTATCATTAGAACACAATGGTCATGTTGTCATCAACCTTGCCATCTCCAATTGAAAAGACATGATTGTGTGTTGGGGGCTTTTTCCTTGCTCGCTCGCTCACCACTTCCCCCCCACCTTGCCAGCTTCCCCCTCGGCCGCTTTGCGCTGAATAGAAGCAATTTTCCGAGAGCTATGAAATCACGTAATAGCTCCTAATATGCAGCTGCTCTGCTAGAAGCTGCAGCCACTATTTAAGTGGAAGTCATACACAATACGTGTTTATGGCGGAGGAAACATGAGCAAAGGCCAAGATTATTCACAAAAACACACGCTCTTCTCTATCAAATAATGACCTATTTTGTGCATTAAAATGAGAATGTAATGGATTTTTTCCCTCCTCCCCAACACCGGCGGCCATTTGTTGTGCTTTTTAAAATTTTGCCTTTTTATTCACGTGTTTGAATTCCATGTTTTCCTTGGAAAAGAAAAAGAAAAAGAAAGTGACATTTGTATAGATGTGTGAGAGAGGTGAAGTGCGGCGATTTGGCAAGGGTGTGACTGCGGAAAAACCCATTTAAGACTGAAACCTGTTGCTTTTCCCCTCACTCATGTGCATACCTGTCAACATTTGGGTACCAAAATGCGCTAGACCTCTGAGCGGGGTAGTGGGTGGGGTTATGGGGGGTGCTGGATGGCTAAATACACATAAATTGTGCAGATATATATAGAAAAATTTGATTAATCGCCATTAAAACATTTTTAAAAATATATTTTATAATGTAATAATTTCACAGTTAATCTTCAAATGTATGTAGAAACAACAAAGTCAGTATATTTTAAATACTTGTTTAATGAAATCTTTTTATGAATACAGACCAGTTTTAGTGATACAAAAAAAGCTACTGATGTCTCAATGAATGACTGGTTTGCACTGCGTAACTTATAAATTACAAACCGATTCCGAAAAAGTTGGGACACTGTACGAATTGTGAATAAAAAACGAATGCAATGATGTGAAAGTTTCAAATTTCAATATTTTATTCAAGATACAACATAAATGACGTATCAAATGTTTAAACTGAGAAAAATTATAATTTTAAGGGGAAAATAAGTTGGTTGTAAATTTCATGGCATCAACACATCTCAAATATGTTGGGACAAGGCCATGTTTACCACTGTGTGGCATTCCCTTTTCTTTTTATAACAGTCTACAAACCTCTGGGAACTGAGGAGACAAGTTGCTCATGTTTAGGAATAGGAATGTTGTCCCATTCTTGTCTAATACACGCTTCTAGTTGCTCAACTGTCTTCAATCTTCTTTGTCGCATCTTCCTCTTTATTATGCGCCAAATGTTTTCTATGGGTGAAAGATATGGACTGCTGGCTGACCATTTCAGTACCCGGACACTTCTTCTACACAGCCATGATGTTAGCCTAGAAATCTAGACGCACCCTAGCGGCAGCAAATTTAAAGTGTCGTCTAGGAACTCTCAATACCATTCTGAGCTGTGTTTCTCAAAATCTGGACGGCCCAATCACATCGTGTATAGAGTCGGCGGGCGGGGCCATAATGACGACGGCCGAGTTGCGTTTGCGTGCTTCTAGTAAACACAGAAACTGGCGAACGGCGGCGGTCTTTCGAATCAGCTCTGACCGCGACTCTGGAAGACTTGGAGTTAAGCTTTTCTCTGAGAAAAGAACAAAGAGCGGCACTGAAGTCATTCTTAAAAAGGGAAGATGTGTTCGTAGTTTAGCCGACCGGATACGGCGAATGTTTAATCTATCAGCGAGCTCTGCTTCACCTTCGTTGCTCTGGTTGGTGTAGCGCTATCCTATCGCGTGCAGAGGGAGTTTGAAAGACAACTGTTTATCCCGCCCCTCGGATTGAGCCCTGTCTATGGTGAGTTTCCAGACCAAACATCTTGATGTGGGTCTGGCTTGTCAGGCTACCATGATGTTGCAATTGATGCAGTATGTGATCTGGCATTGTTTCAAGGTCTTCCCTGAAAGAGACGAGGTCTGGATGGGAGCATATGTTCTTCTAGAACTTGGATACCTTTCAGCATTGATGGTGCCTTTCTAGATGTGTAAGCTGTCCATGCCACACACACTCATGCAACCTCATACCATCAGAGATGCAGGCTTCTGATTTAAGCGTTGATAACAACTTGGGTTGTCCTTGTCCTCTTTAGTTCGGATGACATGGCGTCCCAAAAAGAACTTCAAATTTTGATTTTTTTCCCACAGAACCGTTTTCCACTTTACCACAGTCCATTTTAAATGAGCCTTGGCCCAGAGAAAATGATTGCACATCTGATATGTTATCTAGATTCTATTTGGAATAAAATATAAGTTTATGAGATGTGTAAATTATTCCATTCTTTTTTTATTCACAACTTGTACAGTGTCCCAACTTTTTTGGAATCAGGTTTATATATATAGATATAGATGAATCTGCATTAAAGGTATATACGTTCTTTAGTCAAGAGCATTGAGTAATTTACTGTGTAATTACTGTTGTTCTTTACATTAATGAGATCATAATTGTTTACTGTCACTTTAAGATCTGGCATATTTCACACGTGTCTCATTTCCTCACAACTCTTTATGATAATCTTTACGCTGTCGCGCTGCCTGTGCACGTTAGCGGCGTGTGTCTTCATGTATGCCGAGTATGGTTTCAAAAGCATTTGCATGCATTAAATATTTACCACCGGAGTCTTCTCCTCCTAATTCTTCCTCCTCCTGATGCTTGATTTAACTTCCCTGAGTCTGACTATCTGAGCAGACATCAACAGCGCAACTGGGTTGAAGGTTGCCAGGTCGAGGTCATAAATGAGTTGAAATTTGCACAATGTGTTGATTGTATGAGTAGGATGTGTTTCATACAAAATCTGACAAATGGACAACCTTGGAATAATAGATTGATATGACTGTGATATGGCAATCATATCATGACAAAAAAAATACGGGCAGCTCCCGGTAAAAACGGATTGATATCTACTAGGGATGCTCCGATCAGGATTTTTGCAGCTGATACCAACTACTGATTTCTTGTCATCATTCCAGCTTTATATAAGTTAACCCCTTTCTCCCTGAAGGTGGCATATTTATAATATATTTTGATTTACATAGAATAGCAAGTAATAAGATCCTGGCTGATGAGTGATGATCTTTAAGTGTGATGATCTTTATATAAATAAATTGTCCCTTGGATGTAATGCTCTGTTTTTGCCTTATTTGGAAGAGGCATGAATATTAATGTTGAGCTCTGCTCTGATTGGCATATTTCAGCAGCACACAGGAGTTCAGTTGTTAAGCAAAGCGGTTTGTGAGTCCTGACAGAACACAGACCGACTGCATTACACTTTAAGCAGAACATCTCAAATGGGGATTGCTAAAATGCAGCCTACTTGTTTATTGGCGTTTTCAGATCATCCGCACGTGAGAGAGAGCTTGCATGCATGTGACCATATGTAATAAATAATATTAACCTTTGTCATTAGACACACTATTTAGTTTTGTATGGTTCTTCCTACTGCAGAGTCCTACACAGGTCCGTTTTTGTAAATCCGCACCCGCCCATACCCGCAGTGCGTTAAACCGCATCCGACCCGTTTTCTGACATTGAGCACTAATTAAAATCCGCACCCGACCCGACACGCTTAAAATAGAACCGACACCCGACCCGCACCCGAAAAAGCATATACCATTATATAGGCCTATACATTTGCTGACAGGTCAAAAGTAATTACAGCACCGCGCCACGTCTTTAAAATTCATACACATTGTTTTCAATGAGTGTACGCACACTGGCGGCGGCATTCAGCGCCTGTCCGCGGCGACTCAGAAAGTTGTTAAAAATCCTGCCGCGCCACAGAGCGCCAATGTACTGATTTCACCCTATGCTACAAGATGCACACATCATGCAGCTCTTCTGTCAGAAGTGGATTCAAAAACTGAGCTTGCTAGATTTTTTGAAAGTGAGAGAATCCTGGAAGGGCGCGCGATGGCGCGAGCACAAATAACCTGATATTCTTTTGAAATTATTTTTTAACTTGAAATACAGGCAAGACATATTCTTGTAGATGTGTTTCTAAAAATATGCATATATTTTTACATTCCCTACATTTCAACCCGCAACCGAATCCGATACAGTTGGATGTTTTTCACCCGTTTCAGCAAAATTTGCCCGCGGGTACCCAAATCCGTGCAGGACTCTGTCCTACTGTACTAGCATCTTGCGTTAGACAATGCTGTCTCTCTAAGAAACTTTCAGTTTAATCAGAAATTGTTTAAACAGTCAATAAGTGGATAAATCACTACTTACTTCTTGCAGGAATACAGTTGCCCCTTTCTTCAGTTTAAAACGCTGAGCGAAGTTTGCTTGAAATGGACCAAACAAACTAACGATTTTGAAATGAAATTGTTGTGGTATCCGATTATAATAAACATCAACCATGACTGTTGACATTTTTTATCTGTGGAAAGGGTTTGAAAAGTCCTTACGTCTCCTGCACAGCCTGGAACATGACATATGTGTCCATGAGAGCTGCTGTTTTTTCTATCCTCAAGTGTCGTTTGTTTACCTGCAGTCCCGATGATTCGGCTCCGTCAGTTCCGCCTAACAATGGAAATGTTTGGACATATGCAAATGGGGGCATACATATTAATGATCCCCAGCGATTGCATCACCGGTGGCGGTATGTTGAGAATCACTTATTTTTCCGTAAGAAGTAGGAGGCAATGGTGTTTGAGACTCACAGTATGTGATGTCCATGTACTGAACTCTTATTATTTCACTATGGCAATGTTAATTTAATTTTTCATTCTAGGGCACCTTTAAAAATTCTACATAGACGTATCCTTCGCTACCTTTGATATCCCACAATCCTATGCGTTCCATTCTAATGTAATATCTATTGAGAAATTACTATTTTAGTGATTAAATATGCGCTTAGTTCTCACCGAAGCTCTGTCTACTTTGCTCTAGATCATTTTACTGTTACGCTGCCTCAGAAGTCTGTCCAAATTTTGTGTGCAAAATCAGTCACTCATGAGCAAATGCTGCCTGCAAAGTCACTGCCTGATAATGCAGCGAGGCAAGCTACCTAAGTTTTCGATCACAGCCTTGATCAAGATGTGACTGAATCCCGGAAGTCCTATAGCTTTAGCCAAGCAGCATGCCATGTCATTCCATGAGGATTTCTTCAAGATCATGTTATGTTGCGCGTCTCGTTCGAATCGAGACAACCAGGTCTAAATAAAGATGTGTGATTTACTATGGTTTACTAATGTTTCGCAAAGTTACAAAGCAGAACGTGGCACAAAAGCCCAATATGTATACCGTTTACAGGTGTGTCAATGGCAACTTTTCCTGGTCTTGCGTCATCAATTTGTGATCGGTTAGTGAGCCACATTATTAATGTGGCTCACTAACCGATATTACTAACTAATATTATTTATCGGATTTATATTAATTTATATTTATTTAATAACCGATTGAGTCTCAGAATGTGATCGATTGGAGCATCCCCAATATCAACCCTGAACTTAAGACTATAAGCATGAAGCGATACCTCCACTCATGTCTGCAAAAGGACTATCTTTGGCACCTAATGTTTTCAATACTGACATTTTCTCTTTCTCTCTCATACAAACACAAACCATTAACTGATATACATTTCATTAAATGAGTAGGGCTCTGTGTGCTCTTTTTTTTACCTGGATGTGGCATTTTGGATGATTCGTGGTCTTTTATGGCTTCCAGTTTTAGGTTTTTAGTCCCGACAATGAAACTATTTGTTTTGGCATCTTCTGAAGCGTGTTGATGACATACCAAGCAGAACATTGTCAGTAGGGATGCACCGAAATCAAAATTCTTGGCCGAAACAGAAAAAGAGGAAACCAAGGCCGAAAACCGAAACACTATGTCTGCTAGGATACTCATCAAGATGAACATGTTGACATACTTCTTGTGTGAGTTTGTCCGTTTAAGCGCAAAACTTGAAAGAGAACTCAATATTTGCGCAGTGCGAGTTCTCATTCGCGTGTTCTGGCTCTACACGCGGGTGATGACGGTGAAAATGACTGGTCATATTCGAACATACGGCAGCACTCGCATGCATTGAACAAAGTTTACAAAGAGGTGAAACAGTAGGCTATGCTATTTTTATTTACTCGCCACGGTGGCCGATAGGTAAAGTGAGTTTACCCTCCACACCTTAAAATCACCCGCATTTGACTGGATGCGGGTGCTAATTTTCATCCCTGATTATGCTTATTATTTGAACAACTGCTTAGATTTAGAGCTGTGTGAATACAATTTTAAAATGTCATGTTGGAAAACAAGTAGTTATGGAATAACTAGGTGTGTCTATATGGAACACTGTCATAGTTCTTGCAAGATTCTGAGATCAAAGTCCAAAAGAGCAAAGCACACAGCCAGTATTTCCCACAGAAATCAAAGTCATTAAATCTATGTGATTTCCAACACACTATTGTTTCAATGTACTACACAGAAGGATGTCACCGGATGGACATTACATGAATGAGAAGTTAATGAGATGAATCAAAGATCTTTAAAACCAACCTTGTTCAAACTCTTTCAGCTTCTGTAAGGCCACATCTCGCTCCTCTTGCATTTTTTTACACTGAAACAAAAATTTAAATAAATCTAAAGTATATTATGCACTTACAGAACAGATTTTTATTTAAAAGAACATCTGCATTTATTTTAAAGCAACATCACAGAAAATCTAATTTTAAAATGTAAAGATCACTTAAAAATGAAAATTATGTTATCATTTACTAAAAATTAAAGGGATAGTTCAACAAAAAAATTTAAATTCTGTCATCATTTACTCCCCCTGTTGTTCTAAACCTGCAAGACTTTCTTTCATCTTCGGAACACAAATTAAGATATTTTTAATAAAATCTGAGAGCTCTCTGTTCCTACATTTACAGCTACCCAAATGACACTTTGAAGCTTCAAAAAGTTCATAAAGAGACTTGATTGCTAATTTTCTGAAGACACTTGATCGCTTTATATAATGAACACACTGAATTTAGGCTCTTATTCACATATAAATATTGATCAGCAAACATAAACAGAAGCTCAACCGAACTCGCTTGACACATGAGAACAAATCTCTTGCTGAAGCTTAAACTTGCTGTGTAACACATGAGAATGAACCTCATTGGTTCTCGCACATCGAGAGAACATACTTGAGCTTCCGTTTACCACAACTGATGCGTGAATTTATGAATGTTTATGTCATCATTTTTTTTGAACAAGGTTCAAAAGTTCACACTATCGACAGAAACTGCTTAAAATATTTAAAGATAAAACTATTTATAAAACTAAAAACTATTTAAAGATCATTTCAAATGTTTTCTTTTATTTTTGGTTGAACTATCCCTCTAAGACCACATGCAGAAGTGCGAAGAACGAAAATGTGAGGATGTGAAAGAAAGGACAGGATGAAAACTAATGTCTTACCTCCTTTTTGATTTTATCATGTTCTCTTTGTAGGCTTTCATACTGGAGAAGTACTGCGGAAATACAAGGGCGCCAGTTAAACATATCTCACAACTTCCCAAGAACTACACAGTCCGTTAATGCAATACGTGAGAGAGATCAAACTCAAGAGGAAACTTTTACTGCAGCCAACAACTCATTTCCTCATGAGGATTGCTCATGGAAACTAGTGCTAACTTACACAAATGTATTTTTAATGTTGCAAAAATATATAATTAAAAATAGCAGAAATGTTCTTCCTTGATGAGAAATACATCAGTTGGTCAAGACAATGACAGTTCCATCTGTCTACATGATCTGTAAAGCTTTTACAAACCACACGGTGTCTGGGTTATTAATGTCACACTAAGACAGACTACCATGGAAAAGACTATAAGCAGACAGTCTCATGAGTTAAATTTTGTAGTGTCAGAGCACAGCAGAATAATGTGAATAATCCTAAAGTTGTCTGCTCTATTTATCAGGTCTGCAGGGGGCTTTGAGCAAAAGAATAGAAAGCAAATCTTGGCTGAAAATGAATTTTAGAGAGTTGTTTACTAACCTAATGCTAGAGAGAAATT
The DNA here is from genome assembly GCF_024679245.1 of Pseudorasbora parva. Taxonomy (NCBI): domain Eukaryota; kingdom Metazoa; phylum Chordata; class Actinopteri; order Cypriniformes; family Gobionidae; genus Pseudorasbora; species Pseudorasbora parva. Next base: position 24,528,283 of record NC_090181.1, on the reverse strand, counting down.
ATACAGCAGTCAGGAGCATTTACTCATTTAATTCTAACAGTAACATTTGTGGATTCCAAAAGATTTGAAGTATTTTACACAGTTGAAATGAACATGCAGACTGTATTGATTTCATAAAAACAGTTTTATATGGTGACATGACGAGATGATGTCTTCAAAGCGCCATAAAACATGCCACAATACAGACACAACTACCAAATTAATATTCAATGGGTCTATTAATCAAATATGTCTTAAATCATGATCACATTATGTAAGCATGTCACTGGTCACATTTGAGTCCACTGGGAAACCAAAGTCCCATTTTGAATAAGTACAGTAACTGTTTGTTACACAAAACAGTGGATTTCTATATATGACTTCATAACAAAGTGTAAGTAAATAAGTATTTACTCTTGGTTTATCAACCACAACGTTCCCCTTAATTTCTATCTTATTTTACTGATAAACGTTATTCACCGGTTACAAATTGACCAAAGACAAACATAATATGTTTTATTTTAGTAAATGCTATTTATTTTATTTGGCTATTCAATGTGTAAAATATATGTGCTCACCTATCTGGGGGAAAAAATTGAATTACATGGGTAATACATTTTTTTTTTATCTTTGCAAAACAAAAGAAATTCCAGGACGTTCAACAAAAAAATGTGTGTGCATGTCCAAACAAGCCTCTTAAAGCTAAAGTGTTTACAGAATTGAAATGCTTTATAGTATTTTCCTCATCATGCAGAAGGGATTAAAACTACACGGAATGTAATCTTTGTTAACCTTCACAATTTGATGGTTGGTGGTTAATATGTCTAACTGTTTTCCAGACTTAGAACTTTGATATATATTTTTTTTTTCTGGGAATAAGGATAAAATCAAGTCGATATCGATTGTTATAACAAGAAAACAAAAAAAACTACTTCATGGCCTATTATTATAATACCTGTGCTGTGTGTGTAACTGTTAGACTGTTACAGGCAGTCACAGAAGTCCTTTAACCTGAGAAACCCGCACTATTCATGCATTTGACAATTGACACCGTCACCCTTACCTTGGTTGGACAGGTCTGAAATCATTTTCATTTCTTTTTGCTTCTTTTGCTTTCCCGTTGACGCCATTGAAAGTTCCTGTGGTCACTGATTCAAAACTTCGATTAAACACAGCGCGAGCGATACAGGAAATGATACCTGGACGGACACACCTACTGTCGCGCGCTCCGTTAAAGTGCAAACCTTTTTTAAATTTTTATTTTTATTTTTATACAGTCTATAGTACAAGCGCACCATGTAAACAATAGTTTTCACTTGAATGCTATAATTAGGTCTACTAACTTTACAGTAAAAAGCGGTAACATGGTATCAGCTAAATTGCATACAAATTACTTTATTTACGATTTAACGTTAGTGTTTCTTCAACACTTGGCACTATTAAACTTAAAAGCATCGCGTTATTATATCACACAAGTTATTTTACCTTAAATAACCCACGGTGGTTTTATTTATAACAGGATAATTCTGTAATTTTCTTTTTCTTTCTTAGAAAGCATGCATTTCCAAATCTTAAATTACGTAATGTGTTTAACAGGATCTGTGGCGGAAATGACGGATACAGATTTATGGTGGTATAAGAATGAAAACAGCAGCACTATAAATATGCTAATACGTGTGTTTAATTAATATGTTTTAATATTACACAATTACAGCTAAATTGGAAATGGCACAAAATAAAATAAATAGCATTTACTAAAATAAAACATATTATGTTTGTCTTTGGTCAATTTGTAACCGGTAAATAACGTTATTTGGAATTTGGTCACAGTGAGCTTTTGAGGTTTTTACACCGTAAGGTAAATTTAGTATTTTCCAACATTAAATACAGTTAAAAATGTAGATTTATCTTCACAAGTAGTCTACAACTAAGATTTAACAACACTTTTATAAGGGACTAAATTGTTTGCCTCCTAATAAAGGCAGAAATGAGACCACACCTAAGTGACAGAAGTGATTTGCTTAAAAAGTTTTTTTTTTTTAAACAATAACGAGATGCATTAATAAGATAAATAATAAGATACATTAAAAGATTAGCAAAAACCATTTGTTATTTGACCCTAAACATGACATATTCTACTTTTAGTAAAATCATCCTCTGGGGCAAATAATAACCTGAAGTTACAGAAATACTATGATATTGATGTGAAAAAAATTAAGCAGTCAGCCAAATCACGATATAACAATATAATTTAATTCATCTGAGAGGTTTGACAGGTTTAAACAGCAAACAAAACTGGTAAAACATGTTTACACATACAGAGTAAAAGGGGAATGTTTAATCAGTCTTACATTGCAGAACATTTCAAAGCACAGATGCTGTAAACATCATCCTCTAATAGGGAAATAACACCTGTCAGTGACAAGCACACACTTTATGATCATTCAACAACAATAATTACCAGTCTATCAACATAACAGAAACTAAGTTTGGTGCACAAGAATTCATTTGAGTTTGTTTTTTTTGGATATTGAAAATAAATAAAAGCAAATATTTTCTCAAGGGAAGGGCTGTAAATGAATTTGTAATTAAATATTTCTCATTACTTACATTGGAATGTTTGGAAACATTATTTGTGCGCTTGTTACAGTGATGAATGGAGGATGTGAGCAAGCACACAAATGTGCAAGTGAGCCCTGAATATTTCCCTTTGAGCGCAAATGTTTTTAATATCCTCTTCAGGCTGCACACAGTGAAATAACTTCAAAAAAGAAAAGGAAATGAACTACAGGACAGTATGCATGTCCACACAAACAAAACAGTGAAAAAAGCAAACCACAATTACACATCCTATCCACATGATACAGTACACACAAACATGTTTAACACAACAGTGGGGGACAGTGGAATAATCTATGGGGGTCATTATCCCATAATTATGCCCTGTAATCCTAAATATCACTTGTCAGAGTAGAGGTGAACACAAGGGATGAGATTTTTTTGTGGAAGACCAGGCATCCAGAAGGTGTAGTGGTCTTAGGAGGCTCAGTGGCGGGCAGCGGACTCTCTTGGATAGAACTCGGCCAGTGTGCTCTGAGGAATTCTCTTCAGCATTTCTTTGGGGAAGATTCGAAGCAACTGCCAACCAATGTCCAGCGTCTCGAACACTGTTCTGTTGTCATAGGGACCTAGAGAAATGGACACAACACAAACCTTATAACCTCATCCAAATCACATGACATAACACTCCAGCTTTAATTATGCATATACCGTAATTCCTCAAATATAGACCGGGGCCTTTATTTACCTGAACTGCCGATGGGAACCGGCTTTTATTTGAAGCAGGCTTTTATTAGGGGCAGGCCTGTATTTCTAATTCCATCTGTTTCAAATATAACTGCTTTAAGTAAACCGTTTTCAATTTAAAGTGATCGTTCCAGTGGACAAATATCATTGAATATATTTAAGAAACATTTGCAAAAATATCACCATACAACAACATAATACGAATTTTTTGTAACTCCGCGCGCAGCTCCGCATCCGAAGATGAACGAGTTCTCGGCGAATCTAGCCGAGCATGAGGTCTCATCACACCGGCCCCCAGTTAGCAAATTAGGTGCTTATATTTACTGAATGAGCCTACAAAAGCAGAAATAAGCCATTTTAAATAAAGATCCATGTTTAATCAAATAAATAAAAATCACGACACTAAAGGTTAGTGAAATTAGAGACAGAGACAGGCAAAAGTATAAACAAGGCGTGAGACGTGGCGTCTGTGCGGAGCTGAGCTTCGAGGCTTGTGTGCAACCACCTTAAGACATAAAAGAGACGAGAGGCTAATATTAGGTGCGTCTTAAGCTCCTAGTTCAGTAGTCAGGGCACTGATCAGGACATACCGGTAAGTCAATGGACTGACTCCGTGATCGATGCCCTGACTACTGAACTAGGGAGCTGATTTAGACGCGTGCATTGTGAAAGTCGATATTTGTAGCCTGTCTGACACGGCATTTTCACAGACGTTGCATCGGGGCGCGTAGCATCAGGATGGTTTCATCCATTGTGATGTCGGTCAGCCGTCACGGCTCAACCCTATTGAACATTGAATGCACATTAAATTAACAGAATTTAGGAGATTATCCACACCTTTTCCACCGGCCTTTATTTGAGACCGGCCTTTATTTGTTTGTGCTGACCACGCCCTCAGCCACTATCAGAGGCCTGGCGTTTAATTGACTACAGGCTTTTATTTGAGGAAATACGGTATATATACACTCACCTAAAGGATTATTAGGAAAACCATACTAATACTGTTTGACCCCCTTTCGCTTTCAGAACTGCCTTAATTCTACATGGCATTGATTCAACAAGATGCTGAACGCATTCTTTAGAAATGTTGGCCCATATTGATAGGCTAGCATCTTGTAGTTGATGGAGATTTGTGGGATGCACATCCAGGGCACATAGCTCCTGTTCCACCACATCCCAAAGACGCTCTATTGGGTTTAGATTTGGTGACTGTGGGGCCATTTTAGTACAGTGAACTCATTGTCATGTCCAAGAAACTAATTTGAAATGATTCGAGCTTTGTGACATGGTGCATTATTCTGCTGGAAGTAGCCATCAGAGGATGGGTACATGGTGGTCATTAAGGGATGGACATGGTCAGAAACAATGCTCAGGTAGGCCGTGGCATTTAAATGATGCCCAATTGGCACTAAGGGACCTAAAGTGTGCCAAGAAAACATTCCCCACACCATTACACCACCACCACCAGCCTGCACAGTGGTAACAAGGCATAGTGGATCCATGTTCTCATTCTGTTCATGCCAAATTCACACTCTACCATCTGAATGTCTCAACAGAAATTGAGACTCATCAGACCAGGCAACATTTTTCCAGTCTTCAACTGTCCAATTTTGGTGAGCTTGTGCAAACTGTAGCCTCTTTTTCCTATTTGTAATGGAGATGAGTGGTACCCGGTGGGGTCTTCTGAGCCCATCTGCTTCAAGGTTGTGCGTGTTGTGGCTTCACAAATGCTTTGCTGCATACCTCGGTTGTAACGAGTTATGGGTTATAACACGTTATTTCAGTCAAAGTTGCTCTTCTATCAGCTTGAATCAGTCGGCCCATTCTCCTCTGACTTCTAGCATCAACAAGGCATTTTCTGAGCTGTACAAGCAACAAAACACTTCTGAGCTGTAAACGCCAAACTCTGGTCAGGCCAATCACATCGTATATATAGTCGGCGGGCGGGGCTTAACATAATGACGGCCGAGTTGCACTTGCATGCTACTAGTAAACACAGAGGCTGGAGAGCGGCGGTCTTTCGAATCAGCTTTGACCGCGACTCTGGAAGACTTGGAGTTAAGCTTTTCTCTGAGAAAAGAACAAAGAATGGCACTGAAGTCATTCTTAAAAGGGGAAGATGTGTTCAGAGTTTTGCCAACCGGATACGGCGAAAGTTTAATCTATTAACTAGCTCCGCTTCACCTTCATTGTTCTGGTTGGTTGTAGCACTATCCTATCGCGTGCAGAGGGAGTTTAAAAGACAACCGTTTATCCCGCCCCTCGGATTGAGCCTTGTCAATGGTGAGTTTCCAGACCAAACATCTTGATGTGGGTCTGGCTTGTCAGGCTAAAAAGCGAATGCAAAGGAATGTAATGTTCTTCAAGAAATCGACTTTATAGGCTTGTGTTTGGCTTCACAGAGTTTGAAAGAAATATCCTATCAAACCACTGACTGGTACATAGTATCTTCAATGGCATATTATAGTTGTGTGTGTATAAGTAAAAGTGATTTACTTGAAGGAAACACTGTATTGTTCTACAAAACCGATGGAAAGACGTGTTAATGCATGTCTTGTGCTCTGTAAATAGAAGAAATAACTGAAATTGTTGGAGCCCATCATGTGTTTGAGGAACTTAGACAATGTCCTTTTCTACCAATGATGGTAATGACACAACGATTGTGTGACAAACAGAAAGGAAGCCGAGAGATTTCATTCCAAAAATAGGGCTGCGATCAATATTAAAGATGTGTACATCTTTTTAAGTGGAGGATTTGATGGAGACAGAGGGCCTTGCACCTTGAGCCACACTGAAGAGCAGCAGCATTGAGAACATCATTCACTGAGGTGAAAGTGCTTTGCGGCAGAGCAAGAGCAGTGGCTGAAATACTGTCTAGTGGTTTCCAATGCAGAGTATAAAATGGCATAATAGTGTTCGCGCTTACACACACACACAGGCAGCAGAACCTTGAAATTTTAAATTCTATAAAACCGCTCTAGCATGGTGAACTCTCCTTAAAGGTCCCATGGCATGGATTGTTTTATTATTTTATAATGTTTCCAGAGGTGTACATATATTGTTAGTATGGTTTTTACATCAAAAAATATCATAATTTAGAAATAAAAGGCATTTTTTCTATACTAATATTAGCCCGCTGGCTGAAATGCTCTGTTTCAAGGGGCGTGTCCGCTGTGAGTCTTCAGGGAAAACACCCACTGTTGTGATTGGCTGACATCTTTGCATTTGAAATGAGATTATGTGGTGGAGGGGTCGTGGTTTATTCGAGCAGCAGCAGCAGCACTCACTGCCAGTTGAGAGAGAGAGAGACGGAGCTGGGGAAAGATTGCTGAGGAAGTGTTATTGTACCGAGTTTTTAAGAGTGCGAGTTTATTTTGTTTGTATTGAGCTCTGAATAAACACGAGTGAACTTTGCAACGTTATTTCTCTCACAAAATGCTTTCACCACAGCTAACAGCAAGCACACGAAGAATACAGTAAGAGCTTCGGCAGTTTGGACAAGTGTGCACTGAAGATAAACGTGTGATTGACAGATCCGAACATTATAAAGAGTGTTCTTTGATCGCTCTCTGTAGTTTAATCACTTAAATAACAGATTTGTTTTATGCTACTAACAGAAATAATGTGAAGTTGATCATTTTAGACACTGGCTTGATTCACTGATGCATCAAGACGACCAGCGGCAAAACTGACCGTTTTAAACAATTTAAAAAGAAAGTCTGTGTAAACTTGAATGATTATCTACAGATCAGAACTCACTGATCCCAGATCAGGCATTAATGAACACTGTTATTCACTGTTTGTGGCGGTGATGTCGAATCTATATGGTAAAGCCTGTGCTGCTGACATCGCGACTGATAAACTGAATCCATTCTCTACTAATTCTCTGGCCAGACAAAGCAGAGGAAGGGGAGGAAACCTTTCCTGGTATAACGTCATAAGAGGAGAATTCAAGATCAGCTCATCTGAGCTCTCATTCTCTCAAAGGCAAAGAGAGACAGCTAGAACTCGGGGGCTAGATCACTGATCAACATTTCTAGCCACTTGGGGACAACATTCAGGCTAGGGGAACTCATATTAATGTTGAGAAACCTCATAAAATAAAAATGTAATGCCATGGGGGTGTTGCAAATCGCACACTAGGAGTTTGTACCTTGAGCAATGAAATTCTTTTCAAACTTCTGTAAGAACTCCAGGTACAGCAGGTCATCTGAGGTCAAAGCTTCCTCACCCACCACAGCCTTCATAGCCTGAACATCTTTACCAATAGCATAACATGCATACTATGGGATTGACAGAGAAACAGAGTGAGAATTAGCCTGATTAATAAAAGACATTACATTCAATTCTGATGTATGAACAGTCATTTTCTTTACCAACTGGTTAGAGACATCAGCGTGATCTTTGCGGGTCATGCCCTCTCCAATAGCAGATTTCATCAATCGAGAGAGAGATGGCAGTACGTTGATGGGTGGGTAGATCTTTAAGTGGAAAAAAAGAACAACAGAGAGCGGTTTTGAATAAATGTTCATATTCTTCTGGGAATCAAGTGTGCAAGAATGTGTCAATGTACTCGGGAAGAGTTTGGAAACAAAATTATCCTCAAAAGTGTAAAGGTGTCATGAACTGGCTTTAACAAAAATGTATACTGTTGTCTGAGATTAACTTATGATGTTCTCATGGTTTTTACATTCAAAAACATAACTAATAAGTAATAGGCCATTTTCTACACTGGTTTTGAGGCTCTCTTCTGAAAGCTGGGTTTTAATGGGCGTGCCGCACTGGAGACTTGAAAGTAAACGCCCACGGCTAGGATTGGATAAGATTTGCATATTTAATGAGCTTCAACACCCTTGTCAGCTCACATGAAGGAACGGTTGTTTGAAAGCGGCAACCAGAATAATTCGGATAGGGCTCTCAAAATGTATTTATTAAACAAAACAATGATTTCTCTCTCATCCACCTGCAATTGATAAAAAATAATTATTACTTGGCCCGCCCAATCGGTGGATATAAGCGCAAACCGCACACGCACGTTCTTCAAATAACAAGTCAAGAGAATGAAATAAGCAGATTAAGAAATTAATGTTGTTTCACTATTTAAGATTCACCGGCCTGTCGACGGGCTTACGTTTTGGTAGCCCATCTGGAAAACACAAAGCCCCGGATGTTGGGCTTTGCGAGCCCTTCCCCATACATAGCCGATCTAATCCTGAATTGCAATGAACCAACAAATAAAGGATTCTTCACCCTGTGACAGTGTACCTGACCTGTATGTTCTGTTAGACAATGCAATACTATCACATATAAAAACAAGTTTTACTCGCATAACTGTGCTGCACCATTCCTGTCGGATACAATATAGAAGGAACAGCATTGTTTTAATCTCAATATGTCTGCAAATCTAGTCTCGACCTGAGACTTGTTTACAAATGATTATTTTGCTATCTTTGGCATGTTTATTGCTCAATAAGCTGCACAAGTCTGTGGGCGGGGCTACAGAAGCAGGCATACACATTTATCTGTAGAGGCAGCGTTTCCCCGTTCTAATACGTCATTGAGAGTCTCTGGGCCTGGTGTCTATAAAAGCTTTTTTACTAACAAGGAAGTTTTCAGCTTGGAAACTTACAGGATATTCTTTTATTACCATGACCTTTTATATATCAAAGACTCAATGGAAAGTTGATTTCTCAATTCATCACCAATTTAAGATCCATTAGAGGATGTCCTTGTTTACTAATATTTTTTAAATAAATCAACTAACTACATATATTGAATAAATAATTAAAACAACATCTGAAATAAATAAAATGACTAAATAAACTATAGAGCAATGAGGAGTTTCAAAGAAACTATATTCTAACTTCAAAGATGAACATCTAAAAGATGTTCTAAATATTTAGATCTAAAATAAGATCTAAATATTTGTTCCAAAAATTGATGAGTATGAAGCATAAAATGGTCCTTCTGTACTTTTGCAGATTTTGGAAGTGGCTTATGTATCCCTCTCATCTTTTTCCCAATCACAAAACGTCTCACCTGTCTGTTATGCAGCTGTCTGTCTACATAAACCTGCCCCTCTGTGATGTATCCAGTCAAATCAGGGATCGGATGGGTGATATCTGTTTGAAATGGAGAAAATGAAATTTTGCATTATTCAGTCAGAATTGCTCATTCTAGTCATACATTAATATATTTTTTAGTTGTCCATTTTAATTAAGTAACCAGACTGTTGACCACTGACTTCCATGGTATTATTTTTCCAGACATGGAAGTCAATGGCTACCGTCAACTGTCTGGTAACTTACATTCTTCAAAATATCTTCTTTTGTGTTCAGCAGAAGAAAGAAACTCATACAGATTAGGAACACGTGGGTGAGTAAATGATGACATCATTTTTTATATTTGGGAAAACTAACCCTTTATATGATGTATTAATATTGAGATGTTGTGATGGCCAAGAAAGAAGGGCAAAGAAAGCAAAAGAAAAAAAGAAAGATGGAGGTTTCCTGGTGCTGCTATAATGGGGAACACCTATTCAGAAACACACACAGGTCCTTCACAAGGATGTTTCTATAGTAACCAAAGCCATCAAGAGTGCTAGTTACTGGGCGCAGTTGCAGTGTCCGGCCAGAACACAAAATAAACACTTAAAGTAACTAAATAATTAAATATATATTTAATCAAATAATTAAAATAACAAAATAAATGAAACGAAATAACTAAAACAACTAACTAAATATATAATATTTTTTTGTATTTATTTCCACCAGGCTGAATTCAAAGTCTGATTTCAGAGAAAAGTAATATGATATTTGAGCTGAAGTTTATATAGTACATTGGCATAATAATTAATGTTACGTAAAAATAGGTTTAGGGTCTAATTTAGAAAGCGAAATAAATGTGTATAAGCATTGTACCATCATTAGGCATAGTTAGAATGGGGATCTGGGTGATTGATCCATTCCGGCCCTCCACTCTTCCAGCACGCTCGTAGATTGTAGCAAGATCAGTGTACATGTAACCTGGGAAACCACGACGACCCGGCACCTCTTCACGAGCAGCAGACACCTACAATCCACAACACATCAGGACAGAATTGGCGTTTAACATCATGACAAGCAAAGTGTGTAAAAAGTTTTCCATCATCTCCAGGGAAGTTATACAGACGCATCTTATAACAATGAAGTTACAAAAAAAAAAAAAAACTCGAAAAAGTAGCATCTGTTCCACACCAAGCGATCAATGATAGCCATTTCAAGCCGGTCAAATGAGGTTAATTGTTTTCTTCTTGCTGCATCTGCACACCAAGGCGCTTTTAGAAGCAGAAAATACACTCAGATCTTCTCCCAAGGTTAAAACGAGTGTAGACACTGTTCTGAGCCTCACCTTTACCAGGCTGAATGGGAGAGGGAGTTAAATGTTAACGCTCCCGTAGCTCTTTGGAAGTGGCTGCCAACCGCAGAAGCCAAAGCAGGCAGCTTTGATAGGACTGAATTTCTCCCAAGGTTACAGAGGCACAAAGGCAGGAGAGAATGTCCTTTGACATGCACGCAAATATTTAGAATGAGCATTATGCATTTGACACGTTTAGACATCAAAAGATCTTTGTGCCACAAAAATGATAATCACTGGCATGAGGGTGGAAGAGAGCTGCCAGAAAAAAAGGGAAAGAAAAGAAAAAGTGTCTTCAGGAGGCTGAGAAACATAGTCAAAGTATGCAAAAATCTTATTTTGTGCTGATCTTCCGTTTATATAACGATATATAAAGCCCTACTACTATATAATATGTCGATTTTTTTTGTACGCATGGTGACCTAATAGGATTTAACAAACTGTGCCATATACAAACAGAGGTGCAACACACTCCATTTCCCTTACCCTTCCATCAAATAGCAAGTGGAAGGTCAGCAAGCTGAGCACATTGCATTTCGGAATAAAGTATCAATGAAATTAGAGCAAAATTTACACAGTATATATGTATATTGCACAGGGATTGCAAAATCTCACATATATACATATACACACATATATACACATACCGGTATACATATACATATATATATATATACATATACATATATATATATATATATACACACACACGTATATACATACATAGATGCATGCATACATACATACATACAAACATGAAAAGTGTTTTGGCAGCAAAAGGGGGTCCAACACAATATTAGAATAATAATATCATAATGTTACACCTGATGTGTGTGTGTGTGTGTGTGTATGTGTGTGTGTGTACGTATATACATACATACATACATACACACACATCAGGCGTAACATTACGATATTATTATTATAATATTGTGTTGGTCCCCCTTTTCCTGCCAAAACACTTTCCACTGGACCCCTGAAGGTGTGTTGTGGTATCTAGCACCAAAATGTTAGCAGCAGATCTTTTAAGTCCTGTAAGATTGGACTTGTTTGTCGAGCACATCCCACAGATTTCGAGGGCAAGTCAACACCTCAATTTTGATGTTGTGCTCCTCAAATACCCAAGCCAATGTCTTGCGTCACGTTTTGTTTGTTTAAAACACGATTCTTACACTTTGACAGATGGTCCTGAAATTCATTCATTATGATTGGACACAGTGGCTCTTCAACATGAGCCACACAGGAAACATGATACTAACCGTAACACTGGCCATTGCTCCAATACGGTTCCAAATGTCAAGAGGAGGTTACTGTCCTTTTGTTTCATCTCTCTTTTACAGCCATCATAGTTGTTTTCTGTTTTTTTTTTTTTACTACTTAACAGTTGAAATATGATATGACAGAAATGGCTCTGAACATGCAAAGTCAACTACTCGTATTGCTAATCGAGTTGAGAGGGTCTAAGTAAGGTTGTTATGTACCTACATATGATGTTAATAAATTAGTTTGCTTTGCATATAGTCTAAGGAGCGCACAGTATAATGGCTGGTAAATTATAAAATGATAAGAAAACCAGACAGAGAGATTTAGGATTATTTACATGACAAGGTCAATTATGCTTAAACAGGTATGAAATTTAAATGGCGAACATGATATGTCATGAAACAGGGCACTGGAAAAATCCCTACAAAGCAGAGAATGTGTTGCAGATTTGTTTGCCCTTGCATCTAATAGAAAAACCTACTTGTCCCTTGAAAGCTTTCACAGCTATAAAATGTCAACAGGAACTGTTTATATGAGGTACATGTGCATTATACATCTGTAAAAGAGACCTTCCACCATGTTTGTTGAAAAAGCTGAATTCACCATAACCAGATTTATTAAATAAAGACACGCATGCTTAAAAATGCATTGAGTGAGTTCTAATAGCTTGTGCACTTACCAATATAAACCCATTGGAACACTGAAATGGCTTCAGTTTATCCATTTATGGCCACTATAGTTCACAGGGACATTTTTCATACTAGAGCAGCATTCATTGGGATGTCACATACTATTTTCTTTTGAAGGCGCGCGGGTAGAAGCCCTAAATCATTTGATGCAGGGAGATAAAATGTGACTAAAAGGAAAAATGTATTTTAATTACTTAATATTATTTAAAAACCGCAGATTTGCAGTTATCATTTTATGTCAACATATTGAATTTTGGGGTAAAAATCATACTCTATATATTGTGCTGTTATATATAGTATTGACAACTAATCAATTAAATATTTAACTTATATTCTGGTAAATTTGATTTTTTTAAATAAACACTAACAAAAACTATTGGCTTAACAATATCACGGTATATACAGTATATAAAATTGACAAATGATCAACCGGATTTAGACCTGCATATATTGTATTTATAGTGTTCAGAGGCAAATTTTATTTATGTATTAGGCTTCGAAATCAGGGACATATACATGTCAGGAAACAAGATTTCTGGCTGCATATCATATGCATGGATCACTGCATCTTTTGTAAGTTATAAGAAACACTATAGAGTCCATCATTTAGTTTAAACTGATAATCATTTGTTTTATTCACGTTTTTGCAGTTTCCCCTATTAAATCCAGTCATGCAGCAGGCTCTTTTGCCACTCAGTCCGGATGATGGGACGTGTTCTGGCTGGAAAGTGACGTCAATGCACACCCTTATTGTCTGGCTATCACCAAACCAAGCTCAATTTCAAATTGAACATTGGTCTGAGGAGTCTGCTGCTGCTCTGTATTTTCTACTGCACAAGAGGTGTGATAATCGGGCATAGTTCAAATGACTCCGTACGCAATTGGATTGTCCTTCAACCAACCAGACCACAAGAGGCGTGATCAACAGGCAACGACCCATCGCTTCTCTATCCGTCATCGTGTTTAACCCGCCAATATCGCGCCAGGTGGATAAGCCAGTCTGTGATTGGTTCTCGCAAAAGTGTAACAGAAGCAGTAGAAATAAATGTACAGGTTGCCAGACTGAGTTGCAGAGCAAAATCAAATCGCCAGCAGATCAGGTTGGGTTTACCCAGTGTTTACCCTCTACACACCATAGCCCCGTTTCCACCAAAATTACCAGGAACAATTTGTACCAGGAACTTTTTTACAGGAACTTTTCTCCCCCCCAGACCTGCAACTGTCTGCGTTTCCACCGCGATCTAAAGTTCTGTGAAGATTAGGCAAATTAGTCCAGTGATGTAGGACAGCGCGCGACTGCTCCTCCAAGTCAGTGACGGACAGTAATAATTTTTGCGCGACCGCAAAAATGAACAAAAAATTATGACATTTTTTGTACCGATTGAAAGATTTAGTGGACTGTTTACTGAACGTTATCTAAACCGATCTGGTGTTTACATGTGATGACTTTCAATCGCAATCATTTTGTCACATGCAGTTTGTCTGCCGCATCAAAAATGTCAATGCTGTTTTCTCCAACAGCTGGAATGTGTTAACTGTAGCCATAGCAACTCTTAATGGCCACCAGGACTAATACAGTATTATATAACTATTTATCTGTTGTAAAGTGTAATAATCATCTCAGAAAAAAATTCTTCTGTCAGGAACAGTTAAAGTAAAAATTGCCAGGGGCAATATACGCTGTGTCATTATTCCAACATTATCTTCATAACTTACGAAATAAAAAGTTTACCCCTCAGAAAAATGAGCTTTTCTATCTTGTCAACATGAGCTCGGCGCGCGGTCACGTCATGTAAGGACGCACACTTAAAAGTAATCGGTCAGGTCGTTTACATGGTGAAAAATAGACTGTAAAAAAATGAATAATGAGTATGGAAGAGATTTTAGCTGTGCTGCTTTTGCTGGTTATGTATAGGTTTACTAAAGAGGTAATTAACAACGACAGAAAAGAGCCGCATATTCAGAAAGCTTGTAAAGCTAGATTTAAAATGACAATGTATATTATTATCAGCTATTACGGACATTGAACGTGAGATGGCTGAGATGAACGCGCGCCATCAGACAGAGAACAAGACTGATATTTACTGAATGCAGAACGAACCTCACAAAAGACTTTTATAAAATGCCGGTTGAAATAAAATGCTGCGTGAGCTAAACCAATCAGCATGTTCAGTGCCCAAGTCCCGCACTAGAAAGTTCCTGAACTTAAAAAAAAAAAAAAATACCTCGCGAGCAGGGCCGTTTGGAGGGGGAAATATTTACCCGGAACTTCATTTAGACCCTGGTTCCTGCGGTCTAAACACAACGAGTACCACCCTAAAGTTCCTGGTTCCTGGGTAAAGTTCCTGCGGTGGAAACGGGGCTTATATGGACAAGTATTGGGACTCACCTCTAAATAATTGAATTCAGGCATTTCAAATCAGATCCTTTGCCACAGGCATATACATTTTACATTTACATTCAAACATTTGTGGGGAAAAATGGGTCGTTCTAAAGAGCTCAGTGAATTCAAGCATGGTACTGTGATAAGATGCTATCTTGGAAATAAGTCAGTTTGTGAAATGTCATCCCTGTTAGATATTTTGCGGTCTACTGTGAAAGTGGAAGCATTTCGGAAAAACAGCAACACAAAGCAGAACGAAAAAAAACATTTCGAGTCACAGAGCATGGTCACCGAGTGTTGGGGCGCATGGTGTGTAAAAGTCACCAGTGCTCCATTTGATTCCATAGATGAAACGTTCCAAACTTCCACTGGCATTAATATCAACACAAAAAATGTGCGGCAGGAACCTTATGGAATTGGGTTTCCATGATTGAGAAGCTGCATACAAGCCTCACACCAAATACGATGTCAAGCATCAGATGGAGTGGTGTACAGCAAGCCGCCACTAGACTCTGGAGCAGTAAAAGCATGTTCTGCTGAGTGACAAATCATGCTTCTCTGTTTGTTCAACATCAGTGCCTAACTTTACAAATGCTCTACTGGATGAACAGGCAAAAATTCCCACACAAACACAAAATCTTGTGGAAAGCTTTCCCATTTGAGTGGAAGGTGAATTAGCTGCAAAAGAGGGAGCAACTCCATATTAACATCTATGTATTTAAAATGTGATGTTATTAAAGTCCCTGTTGCTATAACGGACAAGTGTCCCAAAACTTGGGTCCACGTAGTGTATATTCAAGTGTAACTAATTTCTGTGACGGCAAGGCTGAATTTTTAGAAACATTTCTTATTATTAGCAATGATAAAAACAGTAGTGCTAATTATTTAATTTTTTAGAAACCATGACATATTTTTTCAGGATTCTTTGATGAATACAAAGAGCACCGCATTTATTTGAAGTAGATTTTTTTGGGTCTTTTTTTTTAAAGTCTTTATTGTGACTTTTTATTAATTTAATAGGTCTTTGCTGGAGTAAAAGTTTCTTAAAATAAATCATGAATAAAAAAATTAATGAGGCAGGTTTAGTGTGAAAGGGAAAAAGGCAAAATAAAACACACAGTGATCACTATGTATTTTTGATATGGAAAGGAGTAGCTTAATTATTATATTCCACTGAATAAAAGGCATATGATTTTTGAGCAATAGAATTTCCATTTAAAGCAAATTATGAATTATTTTCAGAAATTGCAATTAAAACCCACTTTGCTCAAAAATATTTCATTTTCAGTTCTTGCATTTTAGTGGCCCTTGCATTCATTATGAAAAAATCCTTTATTAATATGATATATGGTCCTCACCTCTCTCAGAGCCTCTGCATAGGAGCTCATGTCCGTGAGGATGACCAACACGTGCTTCTCACACTGATAAGCCAGATACTCCGCTGTAGTCAAAGCCAGACGCGGAGTGATGATGCGTTCAATGCTACGTAGAAAAGATTCAGTATGTCAAAGTGTCAATATCTTATACAAAATGCATTACTTAAGAGGATGACGGTCATTTAAACAAATTCTTACGTAGGGTCGTTGGCCAGGTTCAAGAACAAGCACACATTGTCCATAGAACCGTTCTCCTCAAAGTCAGACTTGAAGAAACGTGCAGTCTCCATGTTGACCTGGGATTCAAACAAACAAACAAACAAACAAAAACATGTGAAACTGAACAAATCCAAAAGAAGTCCCGTCCTGTTTCACCAGCCTCTAATGAACTAACAATGTCAGGTATTTTTTGCTATGCCAGGTATTTTTTTGTTTCTTCATTGTTAAAACAAAATCTCTACTATTTAGTTCAAATTGACCTCTTGAAGTACACTTCCTGCTAGGAAGGAAAATCCTTTTCTCCTCTATAAAAGGTCTAGCATTTTGACCACCCTGCAGATGAAATGAAGATATAGAGTTACAGGGCATCAAAAGCAAATGCATTAGCCATGAGTCCGCACCGGGAGCCCAGCGGCCACAGGACACAAGGCTGGGTCAGTGACATTTCAAGCACGGGTTAATGGAAGCCCTCCACACTTGAATACACAGGTGAACCTGACACCTGACGCAGGTAATACCTGTCTGAGAGGACAGGCCGCGGCCACTCAGGTGACAATAACAAAGGTTTGGAGAGGAAGCAGACAGTTGAGGGCAGAAGGTTAAGGTGGTGCTGAAGAGCAGGATTAAGTCACCTATGAGGACCAACATTCATCCACTCACACAAAACTGACACAATTTTACATTCCGTCCACTGAGGGGATCATTTTACCCAAGCATTCTGAAATTAACGCAAGAAGTTGTCTCACGTATAGAGACCTGGATGTAAAACAGGGTTTACTATTGTAAGGAAAATGAACACACAAGGAACCTTTAGTAAAACAAGCATTTGATTGCTGTAAGAAAAAGAAAAAAACACATACAAAGTGGCACAAATAAAGACACAGAAAACCACTCACCCCCATAGCAGCAAAGACGATGGCAAAGTTTTCTGAACTGTAGTCCATCACATCTTTGGATTTCTGCACCAAACCAGCCTGACGACAGATCTGGGCAGCAATCTACCAGTCAAAAAACAAAAACAAAAAAAACGAAGCAATATTAGTGAGCCCTGTACATTTTTGATTTTACCTTGGAACTTAATTTACACAATATTTAGTTGAATCATTTAGTAATACATTTTAAAAATACACAGAGATTAGGCGCATTCAGTTCATCAGCAAGTAAATGTCATAACTATACTGTACAGTACTAGCTGAGTCATAAGCTACAATTCTTTTAATTTATAATCAAATTTAGGGTCAGGAAGATTTTTTTAAATATTTTTGATAAAAGTTCCTTATCTCTACCAAGGCTGCAACAATTTAATAAAAAATACAATAACAACAGTACTACTGTGAAATACAACAATTTAAACACTTTTCTACTTTAATATATTTAAAATGGTAATTTATGTGCATCTTAATATTTTTGTGAAAACCATGATCAATTTTTCCCTCTTAGGATTCTTTGAGACTCGAATAGAAGAATGGAATTTATTTGAAATAGAAATCTTTTGTAAAATTATAAATGTCTTTATGGTCCTTGCTGTATAAAATAAATAACATCTAACTGACCACAAACTTTTGAATTGTAGTCCCCTATATTTTAATTCATACTTTCTTTGATTTCCACTTAAAACAAAAACAAAACAAAAATTTGTTCAATTGTAGATGTATATAATGTATTGTGTGTGTGGCAACAAAGCGATTAAGACTATAAGCATGAGGAATTTCACGACTATCACTTAATGTAATGGTCCTGGACATCTAATCCAGCCTGACCCATGACTGAACCCTGACCCCAAACACCTGTTTCTCTGAGTGGATAAAGCCGACTGTGACCCCATGACTCCTGTTTAATGAAACGAGAAACTTTTATATCACAGTGCAGCGCCTTCATTAGTGAGACACTAAAACTCACTGAAAAAGTTCAAACCATTCAACCTTGGCTTTTGATCATATATTTTCATAACTGACAATCACTAGAGCTTAATTCTCTCTTCACATACTGGAACATATCAGATGGACTTTTCAAACTTGTAATTGTTTTCATAACCTACTTTTTTTAACCAGGGTAAAATGACATAAACCCGGTGTTAAGCATAGTGTGAAAAGCCCCAAAGTGTTGTGGTTTATTATTGTTGCCTTTGTGTGTGAGAGCTTAAGGGTGTTAATGGGAACTTTCTTGTTGATGGTTTGGAGAGAACAGTGTTTGAGTGTTAAAAATCACAGGGTGGAGTGAACCAGCCAGTGCTACTCAAAGACATTTACACAAGATAATACTTGTGCATGTGATAGGAATATGTACAAAATGCCTCATTTGACAATAACTAATTGTGCCACTTTATTGCACGACACATGTAATTAAAGATTTGTAATATCTGCGACTGGACCTAAAAAAAATATTTTAAATGAAAACAAGTTATGCCATTTAGATCAAATATTGTATATATTTGATTTACATTTTAGATTGATTATGTGCTATTCATTCCTTATTGATACACTATAACATTTACTAAATAAACGTCTTGCTCATGTAGCAAAGCATTTAAAGGAAATGTTTAAAAAATGAATCAATAAAGAACAGAGTTTTGAGTGGCCCTGGGGGGAAAAGCCCTCATGTACTTTGCAAAAAAAAAAACTTAAAAATGCAAAAAATACAGACAAATTAAAACAATTATTAATGTTCTTCGTTAGAGTTCAGCTCTGAGGAGAATATAAAACAATTTTTATGTGTTTGAATGTTTGAGGCACTTGACTAAAGTTGGGACTAAATTTGGCTGATGTAATTTTATAATTCTAAACAATATTCCAAAACTGAGGGTGAAATGATGGCACTGAGGTTTAGAAATTATTTGACCTTGAATTACATTAAACTACTTCACAAAACCTTCATCATGGAAAATTAATTATAATTATTAAACTAAACCAGACTGTAAGTACTATTAATCTGACTATGATACAAAATGGTAGAAATGATTGACCTTCCACAACTCTGGCTATTCCTACTCAATAGTGTGCTGCAGGCATGACGTATTTTAGTAGGCCAAAACCCAGAAAAGTGTTAGCAGCATTTTAGCACTTCTGGTTCCATTATCCTGAAGTCTATTTTGGACAGAAATAAGTTCTGTGGTTGGTGAACACAAGATCGAATTTTTTTCCCATTTATATTTGTGACTGAGTCGACCATGGAGTAGTTCCTTTATAGACCAAGGTTAGTTTTTTTTTTAAATTTCTGATTGTATTTAGGCTTCAAAATTCATAAGGTTCATTTGTCAAATCATCTTGATGGACTAAACGTGTAGGTATCATAAACTTATTTTTTGTAATAATTTTTGTAATGGGTTTTTGTCGAGGGAACCAGTGTGATCCGAGAACTTTGAGTTGGCCTACAAATTTGCGTCATCCCAGCAGCACTCTATACAAGTCAGCCTGCCTATATATTTAGCTCATGTCGTGGGTTAGAACATTGATTTTCCAGCCTGACAGCAGAGACGTTTGGCAGCTGAGTCACTTACAGCCATATCTGGTGGGCATAACCAACTACAACAGCTTATTTATAATCTTTGGGAAGCACAAGCACTACTTAGAAAGCCCTTGTAATACCTCACTAAAGGTTTTGAAAAAAGTATACTACCATTTCTATTCCTCTCCATAATTCATGTGATAAAGAGCTGGTGGCAAAGAAGTTGACTGTGACCTCTTTGAAAGTTATTTGAAAGTTTGAGGAACAAATCTAGAGTTGTCATCAATTAGTTCAGCAAGGACATCACACTTGTCTTAGAACTAAACAAACCATGTGACCTAAAGCATGTACTGAACGTATTGATCATTACTAAGTGGTTGGTTTTGTTTGCGTACTCTAGAGCTCTCGAAATCATACCGGTTCTTCCCACATTCACACGAGAGGAGAATGTGATGAAACGAACCCTGACCCACCTCACTGTTTCCACAGAAACACCACAGGCTGAAATCAATTACAGATCCCTCTCAAATTAACGTTAATCACACAGCCTTGTCTCGCTTGTGAGCATAATACAGAAAATGGAACTGTGGCTGCCTCCGCGCTACACAATAAAGTGCTAAATTTGATCACAACACTTCAAATGAGGGAATTTAAATAAATCCCTCTAGGTTTCATTAAAATAATTAAAACACACTGGCAAGCAGCATGGTCTGTATTGTATCATCTGTTCCTGAATTGAGCTCTGGATAAAGACGGAGCATTTCGAAGAAAGTTCAGATCTGGCTAGCTGAATGCAAAAACAAGGTGAACCAGGTCCTGCTGAAACACCAGAAATGTATGCTATAAAACAATATAATGGTAAGACTGAATAATTATCTAATATCAATAATCTCAAAATATATAAATACAGTATGCAAAATATTTCTTAAATAAAGACAAGAGTGCATTTATAAATACATAATTATTGTACACAGTATGCGATTAATCGATTTTACAGCACGTAATATAATATAATATAATATATAATATAATATAATATAATATAATATAATATAATATAATATATAATATAATATAATATAAAGTATATTATTAAGCCACACCTAAAAATATTATACTAAAAAAGCAAAAAAATAACTATACAATTATAGGAAGACTTACTGACTAATAAAATAATATGAAATAAAATAAATAATGATGATGACAGGAAATAACATTAAAATTGTATAATTGAATTATTTTACACAATCAAGAAATCAACCCAAAAAAAGTCAATATTAAACAACAACAGCCTACCTGCAGAGTAGGGATGTCGAAATTAATAGTTTCTTCGCTTTCTTCTAGCTGGTAAAATTAAAGTTGTCATGAACTGGCTTTTAAAAAATATATAAATAATACAATATATACAATATATATATATATATATATATATATATATATATATATATATATATATATATATATATATATATATATATATACTGTTGTCTGAGGTCAACTTATGATGTTTGTGTGTTTTTTTACATTCAAAAGCATCATAACTAATAAGTATTAGGCTATTTTCTACAATAGTTTTTAGGCTCTCTCCAGAACGCTGGGTTTTGATGGGCGTGACGCTGGAGGCTGGAGACTTGGAAGTAAACGCCCACGGCTAGGATTAGATACTATTTGCATATTTAATGAGCTTCAGCTCCCCTGTCATATCTATGCCCCTTTCAGTTCACATGAAGGAGGGTTTTGAAAGCGGCAACCGGAATGATTCTCTCATCCACAGGGCTCATAAACGTCATCATCCACCTGCGATTGATTGTAATATTAGTTTTGTATTACTTGGCCTGACCGATCGGTGGATATAAGCGTGGACCGCACTCTCACTCTCACTCTCACGCAAGCACGCACACACCAAATGTCAAGTCAAGAGAGAGTGAACAGCACAGAATGAGTCAAGAAAGGAATATTATTTCACTATTTGAGATTCACCGGCAGCTGATGGGCTTACGTTTTGGCAGCCCGTCTAGAAAACACATAGCCCATACTATGGGACGTTGGGCTTTGCGAGCCCTGGCCCATACATGACTGAGTCCAGCGTGCTAAAGTATGTTAGACATGTACACATAATCATAACAATCTATAACAATGCAATACTATTACATATAAAAAACATACTCACATAAGCGAGCTGCACAATTACTGTCGGATCCAATATAGAAGAAACAGCATTGTGTTTTAATCTCAATATGTCTGCAAATCCAACTCGACCTGAGACTTGTTTACAAACAATTCTGAAGTGAAATGAAGTGAACACACGTTCCCCATGTCAGCTGGAACTTCATTAAAAATTAAAGTTCAACCACTCATTCCTAATATTAGGATCTGAAGGAAGCTTATGCAGCGACTGTGTTCTTCCACAACCAGGAAAAGCGCAATATCTTGCTATCTTCTTTGGCGAGTCGGTGGGCGGGGCTACTGAATTAGACGTGCTATAGAGGCGGTGTTTCGTAACAGATGACGTCAAGATGCACACACGATCGTTTTCTGGGCCTGGTGTCTATAAAAGCTTTTCTTTGACTAACAATTACGTTTTCAGCTCTGAAACTTACAGGATATTCTTATATTACCATGACCTTTTATATATCAAAAGCTCAAGGGAAAGTTGATTTCTCAGTTCATCACCACCTTAAAGGTTCAGTTCATATAACTGATTGAAAAAAATGTTTACATGAGGAAGCAGTGAAACGTCAATGGATCATGATGCATCATGATATCAAATTGAACCGAACTGATGACATGATAATCATAACCGAACTGAACCATGAGACCAGTGTAGGTTCACACCCCTACTGCAGAGCAATAATTTATGTTTTTTGTAAAGAGCTGCCTGTGCTGTTAAACACACCTCATTATGCGGTAGTCCAGCAGCACTAAAGATGGGGATCTTCTGACCACGGGCAATACTGTTCATGCCATCGATAGCAGAGATGCCAGTCTGAATCATCTCCTCAGGGTAGATACGACACTGAGGGTTGATAGGTTGACCTAAGAGGAATCGAAGGGAGAACAAAAGGAAAACATATCTGGTACTTGTTTCTACAAGGTACAACTTCTTTTTCTAAAGATGAAAACTATTTTTTTTTCCATGCAGATCTATCCACATTGATCACTCATGGCAAATTATAAAGGCTTATATTTTTATAAAAATGTTTTCTCTTTAAGCCATATCAGCATGCTACACACTATTTGGAGTGGTGTGACCTTGAGGCCTGATCAACCTTTTATTACGCCCCCTCTTATCCGTTGGGCTTATTCAAATGTTGCTTTGAGTCACCATTGTATGCCTTTGATAGCTCAAAAGCTCACCTTTGCCATTTCAGCTTAGCAGAGATCAGGGTCAGTAAATGGCTTAAAAAGCACACAAAAATTCCCATTTAACCTCTTAAAATATTTAAATACTAACAAGGAGGAATTTTAAGCATTTATGAACATATTGCTGGCCTTTCAACTAAGCTGCAGTCAAACAGTGACAGAGAACATTTAACATGGCTTCTGGAAGCCTAATAGGTAAAGATGTTCTGCTAAATTTTAAAATAAGTTTGATACCAAAAAGGCCCAACATCTAGAGTAAATGTGATTACAGTATTGCTCAGTCCCCTATTCACCATTCAAGAAGACACTTGTTCCTGCAAATGTTATATAAACCTTAAAAGAAGCCTCTTACCCATGATGTCCAAATAGTCCTCAGCCAGAACAGTGGGACCCCGGTCAATGGGTTTACCTGACCCGTTGAAAACACGTCCTGAAATAAAAATGACAAGTTCTTCATGACATCTGCATTGGTTATGTAGAAGACACAACAAGACTATGATTACATAAGTGTGTGAGCATTAGTCACATGCTTACCAAGCATATCCTCAGAAACAGGTGTGCGCAAGATGTCACCAGTGAATTCACATGCGGTCTTCTTAGCATCAATACCCGAGGTTCCTTCAAACACCTGATGGACGGAAAATGTAAATATTTTTCAGTTATGATCTGATCTTAACTGATGTCTAACAAATATTTATATAGAATAGTTATATTTTAAAAGAAAAACTTTATTTCAGTGCACCTGGACGACAGCTTTGGTGCCAATGACCTCCAGAACCTGCCCACTCCTCTTGGTCCCGTCAGGTAAGGTGAGGTGCACAATCTCTGCATAACGTGGAAACTACAGGAGGACAATAAAGGCAGATGAAGTAGAGGACCAATATATACAAAACAAGTTGGGACACTGTACAAATGTGAATAAAAAAGGAATGATAGCTACACATTCCAAAAAAGTTGGGACAGGTAGCAATAAGAGGCCGGAAAAGTTAAATGTACATACAAGGAACAGCTGGAGGACCAATTTGCAACTTATTAGGCCAATTGGCAACATGATTGGGTATAAAATGAGCCTCTCAGAGTGGCAGTGTCAGAAGTCAAGACGAGATTTTGAGAAATCACAAAATGGGCTCAGGAATACTTCCAGAAAGCTTTGTCGGTAAACACAATTCATCATGCCATTCGGCGTTGCCGGCTTAAACTCTATAGGTCAAAAAAGAAGGCATATATAACCAAGATCAAGAAAAGCAGGCATTTTCTCTGGGCCCATTTAAAATGGACTTTGGCAAAGTTCTTTTTGGAAAACTGGGACACCATGTCATCCAGACAAAAGAGGACAAAGACAACCCAAGTTGTTATCAGTGCTCAGTTCAGAAGCCTGCATCTCTGATGGTATGAGGTTGCATGAATGCATGTGGCATGGGCAGCTTACACATCTGGAAAGGCACCATCAATGCTGAAAGGTATATAAAAGTTCTAGAAGAACATATGCTCCCACCCAGATGCCGTCTCTTTCAGGGAAGACCTTGGATTTTCCAACATGACAATGCCAGACCACATATTGAATCAATTGCAACATCATGGCTGTGAAGGAGGAGGATCTGGGTACTTAAATTGACAGCCAGCAGTCCAGATCTCTCACCCATAGAAAACATTTGGCGCATTATAAAGAGGAAGATGCGACAAAGAAGACTGAAGACAGTTGAGCAACTAGAAGACTGTATTAGACAAGAATGGGACAACATTCCTATTCCTAAATTTGAGTGACTTGTCTCCTCAGTCCCCAAATGTTGCAGACTGTGATAAAAAGAGGAGGGGATGCCACACAGCGGTAAACATGGCCTTGTCCCAACTTTTTTTGAGATGCGTTGATGCCATAACATTTTTAAATTAATATTTTTCCATTAAAATTATACATCTTCTCAGTTTAAACATTTGATAAATCATCTATGTTGTATTCTGTATAAAATATTGAAATTTGAAACTTCCACAGCATTGCATTCTTTTTATTCACAGTTTGTACAGTGTCCCAACTTTTTTGGAATCGGGTTTACACTACCGTAAAAAACAGTTTCCTTTTTTTGGGTGGGAAAGTAATTACTTTTTTTAAACAAAGATGCATTAATCAAAAGTGACAGTAAAGAGAACCTTTTTTACATTATACTTTAAATAAATACTGATCATTGCAACTTTTTCATTAAAATTGTATCACATTGATCACAGATAAAAAGGTTATTAACATTGAAAATAATGAGAAATATTTCTTGAGCAGCAAATCAGCATATCAGAATGATTTCTGAAGGATCATGTGACACTGAAGACTGGAGAAATTATGCTAATGAAATGATCGCTATCGCAGGAATAAATTACAAATATTAAAATAGAAAAGTAATTTTAAATTGTAATAATCCTTTACAATATCGCAGCTTTTTTTGCTGTATTTTTTATCAAATAAATGCAGCCTTGAAGAACATGAGACTTCTTTCATAAACACAGACAAAAAAAAAAAAACATTCATAACTTTTGTAATGCATGTAAAGTAACGCATGTTTTGACCTAAACATAAATGACCAATAAAAATAAATAATAATTGTCTCCAAAATATAAATGTTCAAAAGTTTAACTATAAAATTATTCTAATTTCATTGCTGCTTTTGGGGAAATGCCCTTCTTTACCTTTACTTTTTACATTTGAAAGCTATTTTCTGTATTGTCTTGACTAAAAATTAGAGTTAATATTACAAATTAAAAAGGCAAAATATTATTATTATTTTCTGTACTGTCACTTTAAAACATTTGGTAACACTATTTTAGTGTCCTTGATACATGCGTTACATATAATAGTATATAGTAATAACTATAAATTATGCATAATTATATCACATGCAACTAACCCTAATCCAAATCCTCATCAAAACATTAATTATTACTCAGTACTTAAATACACAATTACACTGTAACACAGACACTTTAAAATAAAGTGTAACCAAAAGTTTAAAACTAAATAATTTATAAATTTTCTCATATTTTGTTATACTTAATATGTTAAACCATGGGGAAAAAACATCTTACTTTGACATTGTCCAAGATAACCAGCGGCCCATTTACACCAGACACAGTAGAGTAGGCTGAGGATGACAAAAACAACACAAAATGTAAAAATGTACAAAATGTAAAAAGGCTTGGAAAGGATGCTATATAACACTTCATATTATTATTAAAATTTACACCTTCAATTTGCATTTTTATTTGACCATTTGAGACACCCCTGAATAGTAAACATGCAATTACTAAACAGATATATGGGAAACTTTTATTGATTCTAGGTTGCTGCATGTCTTCTTGACAGGCATGGGTCCAGACACACACACATACACACACACACACGCACACAAAAACACAAACACACACACCCAGAACAAGCACTCGCTGTGACCAATAAAGTGCATGAAATTTGCTACAAAAGCCCACAATCACATGGAAATGAGGACTCTTTCTCTTGACACCTGTGCATCTAATTGTACACGGTGACCTTTACTGGAGTATTCTAAATGGCTTTCATAAATTTCCATGTCCAAATGTCAGGGCTACAAGAACATAGTTAGCACATTCGAGGCAGCTTTTTCGGCAGATGTCACGATGGGGGACGACATCTTCACTCTGTTCCATGAGGGACAATTACTCACCTCAGACTATGGTAATTTATGATGGTTCCAGGTGCCCAAAAAGTCTCATACAGCCTATATAAACAATTACATTCATTTTAGGGAGACAGAAAGAACTATTTTGGGTTGAACAGGCCAAGCAGAGTGGGGCACAGATGTAACTTCAAGATGACACTCTTTTTTCCAACATGACCAGGGTTCATGTGACTCCTGAATGACTCTTGGACAGCCTGTCTGTCAAACTGACTCAGAAATTAGTATGGCACAAATATAACAACAGAAACTTCAGATGGAGGGAAGAAATTCAGATAATTGTTGGGAGCTGTGGTGCACTCTCTTACAGAGTTGTGGTGCTCATATGAGTAAGGCAGAATCTAGTCTGATCTGCAACGTATCACAATACTTTCCTTTCAGTCAAACCTAATGGTGTAATAATGCAGAAAATAAAAGTCTAGATTTTTATTTTAATCAATACAGGTTCAATTATTTGTACAGACGATGCTTTTTAATCTCTTCTCAACCAACACAAAAAAGTATGAACAAGAATTTTTAGTTTTTGGTCCAGGGTACAGGGTGCAGGTGCATGCTCAGGGTGGGCCATTTTTAGGAATGAAGGGTGTGGTCTCATACTTTGGCCTTTTACTTTGCATGGGAAAACATTAGCCGTCCTGTCACAGGAGCCAATTTGGTGTGTGTCCATTCACTTTGTTGCAGCATGTGTGTGTGTGTGTGTGTGTGTGTGTGTGTGTGTATGTGAAAGAGAGAGATAGCGCATGCTAGATGGAGAAGAGTCGGCTTTGTCTGCTCTGGGTCGTCCATCACGCCTCAGTGTGTCGGTTTTGTGTGCGCCGTCAGACTGTGGTCTGATATCAAAGGCAGTAGGAAATGAGAATGGACCGTCTCTAACGCCCAGCACAGCAGCCCCACGGGGAGCAGACACTATGCCACTAATTAGGCTTCAGAAAGCAGAATCATTTGTCAATGCACTATTGCCGTTTCCCACACACACACCTGCACATCGTGATTTTCCAAACTAGCTAAGGAGTAAAAGAGAGAAACGTTGTTCCCTCCTTCTTTTTTTCTTCCTTTTTTTGTGTTTTTTGTTTTTGTTTTACCCTTTAGTTATTTTTCATTATGGCTTTTTTATTTGTGTTCTATCTTTGTATTCATATTTTAAAAAAACATAAACAAAAAGGAAGAACTGTGTTAAAATAAGTGTAAAAATCTTATGAGGCCCCTGCTCTAAAAAATAGTTACCAAACAGGAGTCTATTGCGTTTTTTCCTCTTTGGCTGGCCCAAAACTAATGTTATGCATATTTTTAAATCTGGAACAATGTGTTCAAATTGAAGTTCAATTGTTTTAAAGTAAATTAATAAAAGTCATATGGTATAAAACCATTTCAATTACATATAAAATAATTTATAAAACTGACTTAAGCTTTTTAAGTCAGTTATGAATTTTAAATTAAAATATAAAGTGATATGATATTGGAATCTAAAATTATTCAAAAATGATCATGAAAAAAATGTGACAAACATCTTAAATTAAGATTTTAGAACAATAATTAAAATAATAATAGACAATCTTAGCATAAATGTAATATTTATTTAGCTTAAATAGGTAGTGTTTTATTATATATAGGGACATTCATTGCAGTTGCACCACCTGACTTCCTGGTTGCGCCACCTGACTTTTGCAACTAGTTTTAAACCGGTCGACTGCCAATAAAACTGCTACTTACGTGCAACTTTAATTTATTTGCATTGAAATGAAAATATTTTTATTTTAATACGGTTATGCAAAATCCTATTATACCAAAAGAAATCTTAAAATCTGTCTAATAAAACAAGAAATCTCAGATATTTGCTGCGCAGGTGAAAGACTTGAGCTCCCATTATTGTGATTCCCTGAGCGACACGTCTTCCCTAAATAAATGATTAGTCTCATAATTGCCGTTATTACAGTGAAAGAAAAACAGTAGTCAAATCAGCCTAACACTGAATATTCGCTCTCTCAAAACACACAAAAACACGTGTTTGGCAAATTCGCGAACACACTAAAACACGCTTCCAGCAAATTCCATCATTTTTAAGACATTATGGCTTTTTTTCTTCCCTCTGTCCTTTTTGCCTCAGCCCAGACAAATTGCAGTATGTGCTTCACAGGGAGGTGCTTATAAAATGGATTTAATAGCTACACTTACCCTACAAATTGCCCATATGTTTCAAAGGAGATGCATATGTCTATTTACTGAGAGGTGATCATAATTACGAGGCTGGAAAATTGCGGCCATATAATTGTACATCAACCCCTTAAAAGTCTCTCGAACGGAACGCAAACTGCTAATGGAAAATAGTAAGGAGATGAAATCTTTACTCAAACAAAGCTCATGATATGCTTCGATATTGTGCGCGACATTAGACGAACGCTAAATGAAGGCACGCAGGTGCTAATCTGCTCTGCTGAAGCAGGAAGCAGATAGTTTTTAGACAAACAAAGCAAGCAAAAATCCAAATTTGTTATCGCAATACTCTGGGGGGAAAAGGCACAAAAACGAACTGTACCAAACAAATAGTGCAGGAAAATTTGATCATGATTAAGCACCAAGAATTGCTCATCAAAAAAAAAAACAGGGCGATGAAACACAACCCTGCCGAACCATGAGCCAATCACCTTCCAGCTCTGTGATGAAGATGGCGGCCCACTTCAACTCCACACACAGAGGACTCAGTGCCGCATAAGAGGCCTTGTAAAATAAAGATTAAAAAATGGCTATACATTCGCATGGTGTGAAGTAGCAACATTTCCCATTAGCCTTGAAAAACTTTCCCCACCCCTCCCAGGACACTTGAGTTTGAGTGCGCCGGTCCGAGGGCTAGGCATGCAACACCAGCGCGGGTCAACGTGAGGCCTGTGGAGCTGCCAGGCCCTATTGTGAGCCGAGATGTTAATTGGTTCTAATCCGGCGGTAGAAGCTGTTTTGGTAGCCTGACCCTGCGCCCTGAAGGACACCTTGGTGTGAAATACTAAAGGGCCCATTCAAGTGGTGCTGAAAGGAGGCATGGAGCATTCCAACACATTTCCATTTCTGCTGTGAAAGAGAAGCGCTCATGGGGGAGGGAGGGGGTGTGGGGTGCTGCATGGTGGGACAGGCGTTTTTTGGGCCGGCCGGTAGCGTTGCGCTGAAACTGAATTAACGATACAAAAGCGCAGGCAAAGGTGCCAGGCTTCTCTCATTCATGCACATCCTCCTGCATTTCTTCTTTTTCCTTTTTTGCAGAGCGTCCACATGGTGGTTTCCCATAAGATGCTATAAAAGAGAGTGCTAATTGCCCCATGTTTGGGATCAGATGGACACAAATGAAACTGTCATTAAACAGACAAACAAGACTCACACAATTCTGCCATGACACCCGCTAAACTTACCCCGCGAGGCCTACATATTAAGTTTTAAGGAATGAATTCGGAGAGATTGGATGTCTTTGATACAGTAACTGAAAAAGACTGATCCTGTCAGAGGGGAGAGCGGTATAGTGTTGTAGTCAAGACCACCTAATCCTAAGTCCAATGTGTGTCGAGACCAAGACAAGACCAAGGCAGAGAGAGACCGAGTCAAGACCAAAACCAGACCAACACTCCTTAAATTCATAAAGATCCACATTATAGCCAGGGAAATTACTTATTTTTAAAAATATAGTTAGAATAAGACATTATATAGTACTGTTAAGAGCTGTCAAAT
This sequence comes from Pseudorasbora parva, assembly GCF_024679245.1. NCBI lineage: Eukaryota > Metazoa > Chordata > Actinopteri > Cypriniformes > Gobionidae > Pseudorasbora > Pseudorasbora parva. The sequence goes on along the minus strand of NC_090181.1, from coordinate 24,497,463 downwards.
TAAATCATTAACAACAAAATTCATCTTTGCATTGCAGAGGTGGTACACAAGATGCATCTGAATTGATACATTGCAAATGTTGAGAAAAATGTTTACATTTTTTTATTGAATGTTTGTATAAAAGCAGTATCATGTTTTTTTATGCTCAAATTTGTGAAAACAGCTCTCTGGCTGTTGTGATATTGCTTAACTATATAACGTTATAATATAAATACTTTTATTTAGTACACAAATACTTTTTTGGGAGTACAAATCAAGGCACCTTCAAGACAGAGTACTAATGTGGTCAAGAACGAGACAAGATCAAGACCTTAAAAAAAAAAAGTCTTAAGACCGGTCTTGAGTACTACAACACTAATGGTATCCATTTAAACACGATGTATAAATGCATACGGACAGTAAATTCTGAGATGGAACAGTCGTGTTCTCAAATGTAAACTGACAACTGACAAGGCAAGACCAATTTTATGTCAATATTTTTCCTAAAGAAATCTTAGGAAAGAATTTCTCATTTGTGCATTTATGAAAGTGGAAATGTGGCCGCAAAATCAGAAATGACCTGCAATGTTGGCAAAGGCTTCATATTAATAATTTGGAGACTCTGAAATGATTAATAGTTTGATATGAAACCTCTACTTTCTGACTGAGAGAATAATCAACAGACTGTTTAAGCTGTATGAGTGAGCAAATGTTCAATGGTAGAATTATACAAAACGCCTGCCAAAACACCACATATTATGCCGCTATTTTGCAAGTAGAGACAATGTTCAATATGACCTGTCGACACAAACGTAAATGGCAAAAAACGTACGTACTGTGCTTTTGATTAAACGCACATTAGCACATTTCTGTGAAAATAAAAATTATTTTCATGACAATAATTGCGGCCACGGTCCTGTAAAGACATATAATAACTGCTGGATTCTAAACTCAGCATTATGCCCATTCAGAAACACGCTGAACGCTGAACAAATGTAAAAACTGTGGGACACAATAAAATGCTTTTTAAGAAAGAAAAAAAAAAAGAGAGAAACGTAGGATGACCAATAGAGAGACATATGAAAGACAGTGATTAAGAGCTCACAGGGGACCTTGATGGTATTCTCTCGGACTTCAATGCTAACAGAGGGAATCCAATTATGGCACTGACAGCACAATGTGCAACACACTCAAAAGGGCAGTTTTTGGATTTAGTGGACTGCGCATCAAAATAAATTGAGCAAAATCGAAAGAATAAAAGATGATCATTTTAAATGTATAAAATATTAAATGACAAACTGAAGATATTGTTTGGAGGACCTTCATGACTTTACGCACAAACGCATGATTATAGTTTCTATGAATAACCCATAAGTGCCAGCTAATTAAATATGAACCTTCTCTAGCAGAACCTTTTACTGTCATTGTGAACTGAAAAGTTATGAAAAACCCAATACAAAAAATAAATTAATTATAAAATGAAAAACATTAAATTACAAAATAAAACAATTATAATGAATCAAAGTTTGCCATGTATGTTTTTTCATTCAGTTTTCAGTTTCACAAGGTTTTATTCCGTTAATAAAAATAATAATGCAATGCCTATTTGAAGAGCCATTTAAGAGCCATTTAAGGGGCAAAGGATCCATCTGCAGTCACAATGGAATAACGCGACATCAAGATTAAATGGGACGAAAGAAAAGAAATTAACCCGATATACTATAAACAAGCTACCAAACAAAAAAAATACAAACAAAAGCAAGACCTGCATGCAACACGCAGACAGTCTGATAAAGACAGACACACACGCAATTGTGGCTGTTCATCTGTCCTAACAAAGACCTCCACAGTGATGACACCCCCATCAAACAGGAATGCTTTTAACCCCACAGGTAGAGGCAAAGGCTGTAACGGAGGACTCCCCACACGCATGCACTGATTGGGTCGTGTGTAATCAGACGACCGCGTGTGTGTGTGTCTGTCTGTGTGTGTGAGGGGGGAATCGGTGGGAAGAGCTGTAATCTGTGTGTGTTTCCTGGCGGGATGCAGACTGAAGGGGTGACAGCTAAACTGAGACAGCTGGTTAACCCCGCTGCCTCTCGAGGAGAGGTTGCAAAGTGGTGCAGTTACAATAGATCGAAACAGCCGTAATGTTACTGCAACAGTTTGAGAGTGATTTGCAGGGATAGGCGGGTTTTCACCCGTACGCTGCCTAGCAACAGATCTATAACAAAAGTCCATAGCGGGCCCCCTTATGACAGGCGAAGTTTACACTTGTTTGTCATATATCACAGAGATGATGCGGGTGCCGTACTTAAGTTACTTTGATGTTGGAAACAAGACAAGATGATTTAAATCACAAAACATTTTAATAGCTCAGTCAGAATCCCCATATTTTAAAGAATTGCTACATAAAATTGTAAATAAAAGTTCACGGGTTAATAGCCATTCTTTGATGTACAGGTAAACAAACACATTTATGTAAAGTGCATATTTTAAATGCATAAGAATGACAGAGACAATAAGCAGACCACTTTCTGCATTTCTATGAAACATTTTATATAAATCATTTTTAAATAAATATTTAATTTCAGTATCCAAAAATATTTGAAATACTAATGATAAATAAATGTATATTTAATATAGTTTAATTAAAATAAAGTACTAGCATTACACTGTGTAACAAAGCAATAGACAAATGATAGATGGATACTATGAGGTAAACGGTGAAAACTAAAAGCGAAATTTTTCATAAAAAAACACCGTAGCAAAACAATACTATATGCATTTAAGACAGAACCATAGTTCTGTAGCGTAAAACAGAATGTCATATGTGACGTGCATAATGGAATAAAAAGGATTTTTCCCCCCTATTCAATTTAAGTAGTCCATAATTTTATATACTTGGATACTATTTTTGAAAGTCGACTGTTCTATACTCGTCTTTCATTTACTTTTCTTTGATGGCAAGATGAAGTCGAACGCCCACCGCGGGCTTTCTTTTTCACTGTCACGACAATTGATTAATTACAGGCGGACAAAAGGATTAGCAACAGGAAACAGTGGATAAAATAAAGGAGGGCTGTGACATCTGAAAGATTTGTTTATAACCATGTCATTACGGGTAATTGTTTCTTCACAGAAATACCATTACCGTGCTGAATGTCTTTTCAGCACATTTAAACGTCTATTCAGCATTAAAACAAAGCGAATAGACAGTCTGGGTTAATTGCTTTTGTTGCAAATGACATGATTAAGACAAAAAAGGCCTTTACTTCCACAGAAAAGATGAATGCACGTTTACTTTGTTTGTTTGTTTCTTCAGGCATCTTCGAAATTCGACTGGGCATAAGAATGCTTGCAAATTATTTAAACACACCAGCCGACGGGGAAAAAATAAATAAATAGCGTAAATGAATTGCAAATATTTTATCTACTTTAAATCTTCATTCTCACATACCAAGCATTTAGTAACAAAATGGCAAAATACTTTCCAGTTGCTGCACCCTTTCAGTGGCCTCTATTTTAGTTTCCCTTTTTAAATTTGAGATTTAAAAGTTTTCAACTCGAAGGTCTTTTCACTGTGTTTTTCAGCCTTTTCTAGGACAAAGCAGGACCAATCAGACCTGCGCTGACGGACACGGCCTCTTGACTGTGACGGCATATCAGGCGTTGCAAGGACTCATGGGTACAGATCTGTGTTTGCCTTCCCATCAGTCTTCATTGCCTTCAATCACAGCCCACTATCAGCATGCACTCTGCCACTGATGAGGCACAAAATGGTGCTGCTATCTGGCATGCCTACATTAGAGAGGCTTTTTTTTAACAGTATGCCGGGGGGCGGATCAGATCGGGGGTCTTTACGCATGCAGCTTCTTTGGCTTTCAGAAGGGAAGGCTTCAATTCTTCCATTAAGTCATTTATTTTCTTCCTGGTTTGCTAAGAGGCTTTCAGCCTGAGCTTTCCTTTGACACTTAGAAAAAAAGAGAAAACACGCTACCTGTGCTCCTCGGTGAGACAGTGTGCTTTGAGGTCTAAATTAATGAGATTTACACTGAATAACATCAATAATACACATGAAGGGGGAAAAAATGAGAGAAAGATGCCAGACGAGCTGTAATTTTAGCAAGGTTCTCCATTAAAGGGGTAAACAAAATTAACTACTCAAGTGCTGAAACCATACACAAGAGTCAAATTATGCTATCGAAGAGATGCTGCCAACACATTATGTCTGTGCGGAGTCATCTGATGTTTCAGCAGGTTGAATGCAGGATATTTTGAGGTTTCGAGAAAAAAGGAGAGAACAAAATGAAGGCTATTACATGTAAGAAAAAAAACAGAACAATAAATCTACACATAAAATAAAAAATAGGAAAAACCTTTAGTGATCAAACTGGAACTTCTCAGCCTGAATGTTTGACTCATATGATGCTTACTTCCCCATAAGCAAAATATGTACTTCCTTTGCAGTTTAAGCAGGACTAAATCATGTGAGGAAAGAAAAGAAAATCTCACTTCCAAACTTAACTGCAGTTTGAGGCATACTGTTTTTAAAGCAATTCATGAAAAAGTTTTATTGATACAATAACAAAAAATCTATTGATATATTACAAAACGTTTCACAGTTTCTGTATAAATAGATATAGAGAGAAAGTTCATCCAAAATTAAATATCTGCAGAACACAAAAGAAGATATTTTGAAAAATATTGGTAACCAAATGGTTGTTGGACCCCACTGACTTCCATAGTATTTTCTTCCCATAGGAAGTCAATAGGGTGCGACAACTTTTGGTTACTGACATTTTTCAAAATATCTTCTTTTGTGTTCCGGAGAAGGAATAAATTCATAAAAAATAATTGATAACAGAATTTGAATTTTTGAGTGAACTATCCAGTAAGAAATGTTTCTTGAGCATCATATCAGCATATTAGAATTATTTCTAAAGGATCATGTGACTGCAGTAATGATGCTAAAAATATATAAAAAAGTATATATATATATATATATATATATATATATATATATATATATATATATATATATATATATATATATATATATATATATATATATACACACACACACACACACACACACACACACACACACACACACACACACACACAACAATATAATAGTTATTTTCAATTTGAATAATATTCTGTTTTACAGTGTTTTTGATCAAATAAATGCAGTCTTGGTGAGCACAAGAGAATTCTTTCATAAGCATTTTCAAGACCAATGTGAACGCTAGTTTAAGGGAATGACATAAAAAAATACACAGTTATGCAACTGGAATACAAATATGTTCATCAGCAGTATATCGAAGCTCTACTTCCTCTATTTGTCCAACTATAGCATCTTGCTGGGTTTTCCCATATTACTGCTACTGCCAAGTTAAAAACTGACAAAACAGATACACGTTGCACTGCACTATAAATGTAAAAAAATGTCAATTAGATTTCAGATCAGCCAACTATATACCAGTGAACTCCTAAAAATGTACAAAATACACTTTTAGCATGTATAAAGACATAGAGTTTAGAGTCAGAGAAGTCACAAAAAAAACGGATGACTCATCCTGCACTATACCATTTTGTCCAATCATACACTCGAGAATGAGAATGCCCCTCCCCCTAATGTCATCTACAACCAAATAGGAAACCAGGTGAACCTTTTAATGTGTCCAATTTTTACTTAATAGGAAATATGTCAACACAGGAAACAAACTGCCCTTTTAACAGGGTTTTCAACAATTTGCGATGTGCTATTATTCTATGTCTGACAAGGCAAACAACTTGACAACAAATGAACAAAACCCTTGACAAGAACTGGAAATGACAAGAGTCAAAATGAGAGAGGCTGAACACAAAAAGTCCATTTAAATAGAAATGATGGGAAAAGATAAAATGCACTCCTCAATAGAATAAAAAAGCATGAGCAGATTCAAAGATGGATTTGTTACATAGTTTCATACACCACTGTAAAATATTAGAGCCCAGCAACAAAACATATTCTGGTGCATTAACTTCCAAACAGAGCCGTTATCACAAACACAATTCTGTGACCTGGCAGATGAAATATACTGTTTTTGTTGTAAAATATTATAAATGATTTATTTAAAATGACAATATGTGACTATACTATACACTTCAGTAACAAGAATTGTTACAAAATTCTGAGAAGAATTCTGTTACAAAAAAAGTCACATGATGTGTGCAGAGTTGAAGGTTCCTCACTTCACTATATTCACCAGCTCAGCTGGGTGTCACGTGATCATGTCACATGAGAGGGATCGTTCGTCACTCCATCTGCCCCTCTCTCTGTGCAATAATCCCTACTGCGTACTGAGAATCGAAAACAAAATCATAAAAACGTCCATTCTGATCACTAAATGCAGACCCAAACTGCATATGTGTATAGACACGAAGACATAAGTCATACTATCAGTATTTAACTAATGAAGTCATTTATAGATGGAGCCTTAAACCGCTTATATAGCACCATTAAATACCAACATCAAGCAGTCTATGAGATAAAAGTACGGTTTATTGTAGTTTTGGATGAATACTTAGATCAGATTAACCGACCTGATAATAAATAATAAGCATTAGCCATGTTTGGGAAGCTAGCATGTTTACGCTTAGCCCTTCAAAGACATCAAAGGTTATACACTTTTTTTTTTTAAATGAGCCTAAACAACGAATTTCATTTGTTTATTTACACAAGGGCCGTTCAAAAAATGTGTAACGTTAAACAATAAAAGTGATGAGCGACATCCATTGACCAGCTCAAGCTAGTTTTAGCACGTCAGCTGTGCTCTGTCGACTCAAATATAACATTTGACAACAGTAGCGGTAACGTTAGCTCAGCTGTGTCCTGACGTTTTTAACCTCTGCTCAAACACAACATGCAGATTAAATAGCAGTGCAGATAACCAACAAGAGAGAGAAAAGCCAGATGTGTTGCTGCTGTTAAGTTATCTGTATGAATGAAAAGTGAATGACACTCACTCAGTCTGGGCTGGGAGATGTAGTTTCTGACTACGGCTTGAGCGTGCTGCCGTGCCGCTGCTTCAGGGCCGTTCAGATCCACGGGTCGATTAGCTACTAATGTAGACATTATTATATTTTTCTTAATTAAACGAAACTGTCTATGTGTAAACAGATCTACGCGGAGAGCGGATGAACTGACGGAGTCATATGACACCGTGGTCAGGAAGTAGCACTCGTGCACGCTCACGTAAAAGACGTGAGTTTTACGAGCGCGTGCATGAGTCAGCAAGTATCAGGGTACAGTCATCATGGGTACAGTGAGTGCCTATAAAAAGACAATTTCTACAAATTTACACGTTGGTGTCCCGTGACTTTTTTTTCTAACACAAATCCCATGTTTGATGATGATGATAATGATGATGTTGCTGTGAAAACAGCCAAAAGTTATGATAGACAAGGTATAAAACTAATCTAACATGAAAAGTATAGCTAGGCCTAGCTAGTTTTAACATTTTGATCTAAGACCCAATTAAAGTTTTTTTTATTTAGTATTTTTTCATGTCATTGTTTAAAGCAGGGGTGTCCAATCATGATCCTGGAGTTTAGCTCCAAAATTAAACACACTTGGACTAGCTAATCAAGGTCTTGGATAAGAGAAACTTCTAGGTGTGTTGAGTTGTAGCTAAACTCTGCAGTAGGCCTACAAGTCATCTAAGACCATGTTTGGACACCCCTGGTTTAGAAACAAATGGATTTTATCCATGTTATGCTATGTCCTCGTAGTGGACACAAGACTTAATAACATGACAGGCAAAAACAATGGGATTTTTTTCTTTTCTTCCACCAATACATTTTTAGGTTTCAGGATTTTTTTCAACTATTGAAAATCTATTCTAAAATTATTCATATTATCATATTATCAACTGTACCGGAATTAATTGATACCTTTTTATTTTGCAATTTTTATTTTTAGGCATATCTAATAGGAATATTAATATAATTTATTTCCCTATTCAATTCTTCTGTCTCCCAAAATGCCTGATAAACATTAAGTAGGCTACCATTAAGTAATTATTTTAAGATCATTAAGTAATGATTTTAAAATCATTCAGTAATGATTTTAAGTCCCATTAAGTAATTATTAAGATTTAATAATTACAACTTATTATCATATTTCCATTAGAGTGCTAAATTTGATCATGCTGTCATTTTTAAAGACCAAGGAGAAGTTTTTGTACTGGTGAAACCAAAAACTAACAAAAACAGGGAGTTTATTCAGCAATTTTGTTCTAGCCTGTGTCAGTCTCCTACGTTGTAGATGCAGTGCAGCTCCCACGTCATCATCACACGCATGCGTCACACAAACAGCATCGGCTGCCATAACTCGAAAGGACTGCTTACAATGAAAACTGCGTAGGATACATAGGCTAGAATGATGCTGTTGAATAAAGTCATTATTTTTGTTTGTTTTTGCACACAAAAAGTATTCTCGTCGCTTCATAAAATTAAGGTTGAACCACTGGTGTCACATGGACTATTTTAACTTTTTCTCCTAATTTTCTGGGCCTTGGAAGTGGTAATTAAATTGCTGTCTGTGATGGGGTCAGAGAGCTCTCAGATTTTATCAAAAATATCTTAATTTGTGTTTTGAAGATAAACGAAGGTCTTTCAGGTTTGGAACGCCTTGAGGGCGAGTAATTAATGACAAAACTGTTTAAATACTAACTTAAAGGGAATGAATACATAGGAAAATTAGTATTTTGTGTATAATAAATGTAATCCATTTTGACCAATGAGTTAAAAAAAAAAAAAAAAAACTTTGCCAATAATGAATATTATTCTGTTGATCAGTGTCAAAAAAAGCTTAATTCAATCCTCTGTGGTTCAATGCAAAATGATAAAACTTCAGAGGAGGAGTCAATACTTTTTTATAGCCATAAGTGAACTAAGAATGAATGATTTGCAAAGCACCTGATTTTATTGAGGTGAAGGCCTTTTTTTATGAAATAGCAGCGCAGTGTTAATTAAGGCTTGAACATTGAAAAGTAGACAAGCAATTTTTTTAAAGGTTCTTGCTTTTTATATTAAATTGATGTTCTTACAGCATATTCAGAGCTTCATTGACAATACCATCCATTATATATGTAGTTTTTACAAGCGAAACTCATGGCTTATGATTGTATAATCTTTGATTGCCTAGTATAACACACACACACACACACACACACACACACACACACACGATATCTTGTTTTTAAGAAAATACAAACTTTTTCATTGCTAAAGACGCCAATATGTTTTATTTACTCCAATAAATCTGACACAACAGCATTCCAAAAATTCAACATGCCATTCTTTTCTTTCATGGAGATAATCAAAACAGACCTATAATGATATCTGAAAAGTTTAAGCAACACATGAATAATAAACTGTTAAACAATTGTTTAATTGCCAAATTCCCATGAATTACACTTCCCACAACCCTAAAAAGAGCTCCACCAATAGACGACTTCACTGTTACCAAGGAAACACAAATGGCTGCAAAAGAGCTAGAACCACTCCTAAGCACTAAGACATAATCAACTTTAAATATATTGTTTTAAAAAATAATCAGTGACTGCAAGTCAGTGTTTTTTATATTGCACATATTTAACATATTTTAGAATTTTGATTTATAATTTGCAGTGCTTTATAAAGCAAACAGTTCCTTTCCGAAAATGAGAAAAATGAAAAAGTGTATGGGTCACCATATTATTTTGGCGAGTGCACTAATACTATACAGATAACTACAGAGATTGTTCATAAAATATCTGCCTCTCATAGTGTGACTCACAGGTGCACGGCCTTGGTGGAAAAAAAGGGACGTGTGTCATTATGAGGCTTTTGTCACACTCGTTCATCAAAAGCTGTGTCAGTTTTTTGGAAGCACTTAAAAGAGTTTATAAAACCAATGGTCATCATGATAATATGAAATCCAATAATAATAATAAAAAAAAAACATAACTTATTTATTTATTTACAGACTATTTCAATTTTAATTCACATGTGCAACATTACATGCTAAAACGATTCTATTGATTTGGATTGATGTACAAAAATACAAAGCCTTTTGAATCAAGTATATTTGGAGAAACCTTTTATCACATCCTCTTCTTTCTTCTGCCTGCTCTTTTATTCTAAGCACATTGCATCACATAGTCTACAGTTACCATTCTTTCTATATAGTTGAAATCCTACTCACACCTGAAATCAATCATCTAATTATATAAAAGCTAACCTGGAGCAGTTGTTCAGGGTTACAAGTTTCTCCAAATGGTAGATTTTCATTTAAGGATCTTACATGTATGTCTTTAAAAGGATAAGTCACAAAGAA